>NW_020954590.1:48661056-48779103 GCF_900497805.2 Vombatus ursinus | reverse complement strand
TGTGTGTGTGTGTGTGTGTGTGTGTGTGTGTGTGTGTGTGTGTGTGTCTCTCTCTCACCAATTTCCACTATCTTCTAACTTGGTAAATACGGGTGTCCCTGAAGGCTCTGTCCTAAGTCATCTTCTCTGCAATTTCTCCACTGATAATCTCATCCATATCCCCTAAGTCTTTGATTATCATTTCTACATAATGACTCACAAATCTATTCAGTCCCATGTTTCCAACTACCTTACTTGCTGAAACAGCACCTGGATGTGCTACCAATAACTGAAAACCAACAGGTTCAGTATAAACCTGATCTCATGATCTTTTCTCCTAAATCTGCTGATCTTACTGATTTATCAGTTTCTATTGATGGTACCATTATCTTTCTACATCTATATTCTACATTTTGTTGATTCTACTTCAATAGTACTTAAAAAAATATTTCTCTGTCTCATTTCTCAAGTTTCCTAAGCCTTAGAACTGAAATTGGGAAATCCTTGCTCTCACTACCTAGCAGAAACAGAGATGCCTCCTTAAAAGTGTAAAAAGTCGAGTGGACTATAAAGAATGGTATCAATCATTCAACATGTATTTATTTAGGTGCTTTCTAATTATTAGGTACTGTGCTAGGCACTAGGAATACAAGTACAAAGAATGAAGCAATTTCTAATTAAAAGAAGTTTACAGTGTAAAGGAGAAAAAAACTACATGTAAAAATGTACGCAGCATAAATAAGAAGTTACCAAGTTGAGGCAAGTGAAGTCAATAAGAAGTTATCAAAAGACCAATGTGTGCCAAGTACTGTGAAAAAAGCACAAAGAAAAGCAAATAATAATCTCTTCTCTCATGGAACTCAGTCCCACGGGGGAGACAAAATGCAAAAATTAAGTAAATGTAGAAAACCTTAAACTCAACATGTTCAAAATAGAACTTTTTAATAGAACTTGTTAATGTTTTAGAACTTTTTAATCTGTTGTCGTTATATAAAGGTTAAATCAGAGAGCTTTTCAGAGACAAGACACTTGCATTAGGGAGAATTAGGGAAGATTTCTTGCAGGAGGTAGGATTTTAGCCGAGATTTAAAGAAAGCCAGAAGGAAAGATGAGGAGAGACGAGAGTTCCAAGTATTCCAGACATGTTCATTGGAACATCAGTAAAAATGATCAGGAGGTGAAGTATCATGTGCAAGAAACAGCAAGGTGGTCAGTGTCACTGGATCACAGAGTACAGGTGTAAGAAGAAGCGAAAGATAAGAAGACTGGAAATGTGGGGTACAGGGGAAGAGAAGGAAGAGCAACTTATGGAGGGCTTTAAAAGATAAGAGAATTTTACAACTGAATGAATAAGAGGCTGCTGTGTTCAGGAAGATCAATCTGACAGACTGTGGAGGATGGACTCTAGAGTGGGGAGAAACTTGAGACAAGCAGACCAACCTGCAGACTTCTGAAATAACTCAAACATGAAGTGAAAAGCACCTGCACCAGAATAGGACAGAAAGGGTCATATATAAGAGATGTGGTGAAGATAAAAACCTCAGGTTATGGCAACAGATTGGCTATGGGAGATGAGAGAGTAAGGAGTCAATAATGACATCTAGGTTGTGAACCTGGGTTTTGGGAATACGATGGTGCCTTTGACATACTAGGGGCACCAGGTAGAAGGGAAGGTTTCAGAGAAAAGATACAATGTTCTGTTTTGGGGATGTAAAGTTTAAGATGTTCTACAGGATATCCTATTAGAGATGACTAATAAATAGCTGGAGATTCGAGACTGGAGGTAAGGAGTAAGGCTGGGCTGGATTAAGTAGATCTGAGAATTATCTGCATAGAGATGAAGACTGAAACATTGGGAGCTGATAAGAACATCAAGCAAAAAGAGGGGAAGAATCTTGGGAGATACTCATGGTTAGCAGGAGCAAACTGGATGATTATTCAGCAAAGGAGATTGAGGAGTAGTCTGACACTATTGAGGACAACTGGGAAAAACTGTCACAAAAACCTAGAAAAGAGAATCCAAAGAGGATTATTGACATGTCAAGGCTGTAAGGGAGATGAAAAAGGAGATAAATTATGCAATTAAAAGATCTTTAGTAACTTTGGAAAAAGCATATTCAATTGAATGATGATATCAGAAGTCAGACAGCAAGAGAGTTAAGAAGTGAGGAAAGCAAGTGGAGACACCTATTATAGATGGCCTTTTCAAGGAGTTTGGCTTCAAAAGTAAGGAACAGCTACCGGGGATGGACAGACCAAGTGAGTGTGTTTTTAATAATGGGGAAAACATGGGCATTTTTATAAGCAACAAGGAAGCAGACAGTAGACAAGAAGAAATAAAAGATTAGTGAGAGAGTAGGAAATCTGCAGGAAAAGATGGGATAGAATGAGGTAACTTGTGCAAGTAGAAGGAGAAGGGCTACCTCTTCAAGTGAAAGAGAAGCAGAAGGCATCTTAGTGATATGAGATGAGGAGGGGAGTAGAGGGAGCTCTCAGCAAGTTGCTTCATTTTTTCAGTAAAATATGAAGGAAGATTCTTAGCTGAGAAGGTGGGGATACAGGGAACAATGGGAAGTTTGAGCAGGGATGAAAAGGTCTGGAAAAGCCATTTGGTGAGGATGGTGAATCCACTAGGGTGGTATAAGATGATCACCTTGCCGAAGACAGGACCCAACTACATTATGTAACCTGAGTTTTCAATTTTCTCACCCACCCTCTCCTCCCCCCTCTCCAAGACAGTGTGCAATCTGATATAGGCTCTACTTATACATTCATATTAAACCTATTTTCCTATTAGTCATGACATAAAGAATTAGAATTAATGGGAGGAACCACGAGAAAGAAGAAACAAAACAACGAAAGAAAAGGAGGGCAAATAGTATGCTTCCATCTGCATTCAGACTCCAAAGTTCTTTGTTTGGATGTGGATAGTATTTTCCATCATGAGTCTTTTGGAGTTGTCTTAGATCCCTGCATTGCTGAGAAGAGCTAAGTCTATCAAGGTCAGTCATCGCACAATGTGGCTGTTACTGTCTACAATGTTTTTCTGTTTCTGCTCATTTCACTCAGCATCAATTCATGTAAGTCTTTCCAGGTTTTTCTGTAGTCCACCTGCTCATCATTTCTTGTAACACGATAGTATTCTATTTCATTCATATACCACAACTTGTTCAGCCATTTCCCAATTGATGGGTATCCCCTCAATTTCCAATTCTTTGCCACAACAGAAAATGCTGCTATAAATATTTTTGTACATGTGGGTCCTTTTCCTGTTTTTATGATCTCTTTGGGATACAGACCTAGAAGTGGTATTGCTGGGTAAAAGGGTATATGCACAATTTTACAACCCTTTGGGCATAGTTCCAAATAGCTCTCCAGAATGGTTGAATCAGTTCACAACTCCACCAACAATGCATTAGTGCCCAATTCTCCCACATCTTCTCCAACATTTATCATTTTCCTGTTTTGTCATGTTAGCCAATCTGATAGGTGTGATGTGGTACATGAGTTTACTTTCTTGAAAAACCATTGTTCCCCAATGAGATTTTTCAACAATTTGGACACTTTAATTTTTCACTGGTGTCCAATTTGCTTAAGTTAGGATGTTTTGATTTAAAATGGTAATGAAGATTGTATTCCTTCAGAATGGCTATTACTTCTCAGCAAACAAGGCACAATATTTTGTCTCTCATGTAAGTAAACAAGTATCTCTTTGTCCACTCTGTAATAAATATTCTATGTTCTGATTCAATCTTCTGTTTCTTTTTATCATCCATTTTACAAAATCACTCTAAAAATTTTAATGTTAGAACCAAAAAAAAAAAATCTCCACAGCAACTGCTCACATACAAAGAAACTGAACTAAGTGTCTGACTCTTTTTTTTGGGCAATTGGGGTTAAGTGACTTGCCCAGGGTCACACTGCTACTAAATATCAAGTGTTTGGTCTGAGGCTGGATTTGGACTCAGGTCCTCCTGACTTCAGGGCTGGTGCTCTATCCATCGCGCCACCTAGCAGCCCAGAGTGTTGACTTTGGAGAAAGCACTAGACATTCATGTAACCTGGAGGGTGGCCTTGCAGTGAGGTAGAGGAAGAAGCCCTCTCATTGTTGCTGCTCATTGCATAGAAGGCATTAGTTGTGTTGGCCCGTGGCGGCACTCACTTTGTCCTTGTTCACGCCAGTAATGACCAAAAACACAGAAAAGATGACTTTCACTCTTCCCAGACTAGAGACAGACTAACAATGGGTAGATGCCATAGGTCAGGTAACAAACAGGAGAGAGTATGCAGTGGCAACCCACCTGCCAAGTTACATGACAGGCACAATGGTGACTAGTGGAAGGGAGTTAAGCAGGGCATGGACAAAGCACTACATCTTTACTTTTTTTTCCATCTTCTACATTTTTAGTGGGTCGCTCAAAATTCTTTGGTGGGCTGCAACTGGCCCGCGGGCTGTATGTTGTTCAGGACTGATTCAACATCACATTAATAGGAATGAGGGCAGTGGAGGATGAGAGTAATCCAAGAGTAGGTCTTAGAAGGGCAAGATTAGCAACAGGATAAAAGGACAGCATGGGACCAGACAGAAGAGGGCAGTAGTTTACCAAGGGTTAAAATGGGGAAAGGAAGAGAACGTAGTCACTTCAGGGGTGTGTTAGCTTGGGAGAAAAACTAAGGGGTGGAGGGATTGAAGGTCATGGTGAGGACAAAAAATGAGATTAGGGGTTGTAAGGGAAAGGGTAGAATGACCAGAAATGATAATCAGATAAAGGAAATTCAAAAGTCAGGTACAGAGAAGTGGGACACTTATGGGTGAAGATAAGATAAAGGGCATGACTATCTCTGTATGTAGGGAGTAGAGGAACAGGTTCAAGGGAAATGATTAAAGTTGAGGATCTGGGAAGTTAAGAGTGTTTGTGGGAATAATCATATATATGTTGAAATTCCCTATTAGAGAAGCAGGAATTAAGAAGGGCAGGAGTTAAGAAGAAAAAGACTGAGTCAAGCATTGAACTCATTATCTTGATTGATCTGATTGAATAAACCTCAAAAGAGATGTTACTGAGTGATAAGGGTAGCTGGAGAATTTGTAGGTGGTGATGGGGAGCAGGAATATTCCAACTCCCCCATCATCAATCAACCAATTAATAAACATTTGTTAAATGCCTACTATGTGCCAAGCACTGTGCTACCAAGACCAGTGATTCTTCAGGGATTACAAGCAAAAATAAAACCAGTGCTGGAAAGGTGGCCAAAAAACCTGAGTCATCAGGAGAGAGCCAGTTCTAAGTAGAGAATATGTAAAGAGTAAGAAAGGATAAGGATTAAGATCAAAACAAGCTTGTTAGTTGTGGAATAAGCATTCCAGAGAAAGAAGTGGAAGAGGTGAGATCTTGAGGGGAATGTGTGTGGGGGGGGTGAGCTGTATTGAGGGAGATGGGAACATGGGAGAAAGTCAGTGGATGACAGCCAAAGTTCAGACTCACTGTAGTGAGGAGAGGAACTACAGGGTGGGAGTGTGCTAATCATTGAGGAATGAAGTCAACTAGGTTATCATTGTCCCAAGAGCCTACTAAAGCAAAGAGGTTAGAGGTCCTTTCAAGATAAGAAAGGATAGTGGATAGAGCACGGGCCCTGAAGCCAGGAGGACCTGATTTTATATCCAGCCTCAGTTTTGTTTAACAAGGATGCCCACTGTCACCAATATTATGTAGTATTGTATTGGAAATCATAGCAATAGCAATAATAGAAGAAAAAGAAATCAGAATAGGAAATGAGGTAATAAAACTATCTCTTTCTGCAGATGATATATGTAGAAAACTCCAAAGACTCAACTAAACAGTTAACTGAAGTAATAACTTTAGTAAAGTAGTAATATATAAAGCAAATCCACATAAATCATCAGCATTCCTATATATCACAAACAAAACCCTGCAAGAAGAGACAGTTAAGAGACAACCCATTTAAAATAACTCTAGACAGTATAAAATACCTGGGAGTACAACTGCCAAAACAAACCCAGGAACTATTTGAACAAAATTATAAAAAAACTTTTTATACAAATAAAATCAAACTTAAATAACTGGAGAAATAGTAAGTGTTCATGGGTAGGCAGGGCCAATATAATAAAAATGACAATTTTACCTAAACTAATTTATGTATTCAATGCCATCTCAATTAAATAACCAAAAAAAATATTTTATTAAGTTAGAAAAAATAAAATTAATTTGGAAAACCAAGAGGTCAAGAATATCAAAAGAAATAAGAAAAAATGTAAAGCAAAGAGGTTTAGCAGTACCAGATCCTAAACTATATTATAAGGCAATAATTATCAAAACTATCTGGTACTGGCTAAGAAACAGAAAGGCAGATCAGTGAAACAGAGTAGATAGACAATTTGCAGCAGCAAATAAACATAATAACTTTGTATTTGGCAAGTTTCGAGACTTAAGATTTTGGAATAGGGACTCATTATTTGGTAAAAATTGTTAAGGAAGCTGGAAATAGCCTGGCAGAAATTGGACATGGACCAATGTCTTACACCTTTTACCAAGATACGGTCAAAATGGATACATGACCTAGATATAACAAGAAAATCTAAAAAACATGGAACGTTACCTATCAAGACATTGATTGGCAAACAACTTATGAATAAACAAGAGATGGAGAACAGTGTGAGGTATAAAATGGATCATTTTGATTACATTAAATTAAAAAAGGTTTTGTACAAATAAAAAATAATGTAGCCAAGATCAGAAGGAAAGCAGAAAATTGGGAAAAAATTCTTATGGATAGTTAAGTTTCTCAGATAAAGGTCTCGTATCTCAAATATATATATATATAGAAATGAACAATGCCAAGTATAAAAAATGGGTTCTAATTTTTGGTTTGTATTTGAGTTTCTTGGATATATCAACATGACAATTGGCTAACTTAAAATTATAAATTCTCAGGTCTAAAAGATTCCAAATTTGATTTTCTGATAATAGAGACATAAAGTTTGAGCTAACTTTCGATATTTGACCTAGTTATTGGCAAAGAAAATTTAAATGTGCTAAGACCAATTTTGTAGGAAATTTTTTTAGCAGAGAAGAGGATCTCTACAAGTGACCTGAGTATAAGAAGTCAGTCAGCTAGAAACTGCTCTGAAGACCACATTCAAATTTGAGAGCTGCATCAGATGTTTCCAGAGAACCATTCAACTGTAAGAGATGAGACTTCTATGAAATGGACAATTTTGGGGGCAGCTAGGTGGTGCAGTGGATAAAGCTCTGGCCCTGGAGTCAAGAGGACCCGAGTTCAAATCCGGCCTCAGACACTTGACACTTAATAGCTGTGTGACCCTGGGCAAGTCACTTAACTCTGACTGCCTCGCCCTCCCCCCCAAAAAAGGACAATTTTTTCCTTTTTTTATTATTTGCTTTTTCCCTATGCACTTTTTATCTACAAGGTCTACTTAATGAAGAGGACCGCCCCTTTTGATTCCATCAATGTGATCCATCTCTTTACCTTTTCCCTTTACATTGTTTCATTTTATAAGCCCCATAGTTAAGAACTCTTGATGAAATACTTGTCATGTCACTCAGTGATTCATTGAATAGAATCAAATGGGGATATGAGAGAAAGGATTATTTCTCACTTGTATTAAGAACTAATTACTGAATTAGGACTAAGGTTTTTCCTCTTTTCCACTTCCTCATCCAGAAATCAACCAGTGCGGAAAATCTTGGCTTACCCAGGCTAAGATCTGATCAAAGACAGTAAAAGAAATTCTAAATTTAGGCTAATGGGTGGATTCTTACTCATCGTGTTTATTCAGACAGGTCCCTTTTGTGAGACAGGTGATATGGACATTGATAAGTCTCTTTGACCAAGACTTGGGTGATCTAAATCACATACTCCCAAAACTCTCATTAGAATGAGCCCACATCTCACTACAATATTTATTTTCTCATTATTTGTTAACCAGTCAGAGTAGATTGCCCCTCTCAGGGACACCCACTCTTCTAAGGGTATATAAGCGCTGAATGGTTCCATGTGGGGTATTAGGCATTCGACAGTGCCACTCACTTCTTTTAATTAACAAAATTTTAGCATTATTAATAAAGTGACTACCCAGAAATTTTATCTCTAAAACTTTTTAAATGTCACAGAACTCTGTCAAATCTATAAGAACATGAGTTATTCTTCAATTGATAAACAGTCGAAGGATATGAGGGGCAGTTTTCCAATGAAGAAAGCAAAACAATTTTTAGTTATATGAAAAAATGCTCTAAATTATAATTGACTGGAGAAATACAAGTTAAAACAACCTTGAGATATCATTTTACACCTACCAGATGGCTAAAATGATTGAAGGGGAAAGCAACAAACGTTGAAGGGGATGTGCAAAAATTAGGACACTAATTCACTGCTGGTGGAACTGTGAACTGATCTAACCATTTTGGAGAGCAATCTGGAATTAATGCCTGAAGAGTTATTGAACTGCCTATATACCCTTTGACCCAGCAATACCACTATTAGGTCTGTTTCCAAAGGTGATCAGGGAAAAATGAAAAGAGCCTACATGTTCTAAAATATTTGTAGCAGCTCTCTTTGTGGTGGCAAAGAACTGGAAATTGTGGGGATATCCATCAGCTGGGGAATGGCTGAACAAATTGTGGTATATAATCGTGATGGACTACTACTATGCTATAAAAATTGATAAGCTAAATGATCTTAGAAAAACATGGGTAGACCTAAACGAAATAAAGAGTGAAATGAGCAGAACCAATAAAATGCTGTATATAGTGACAGCAATATTGTTTTAAGAAGAACTCTGCATGACTAAGTCATTTTGACTAGTATTAAGTACCAAATTAACTACAAAGGACTTCTAAAGGAAGACATTCTGTACATCTATTTATGATTTTTTTTCTCTGGATGTAGATAATGGTAGCCATCTCTAGGGCAGGGGAAGGGGAGAGAAGAAAAAAAAAGGAAAAAATATAAAATTACATGATAACTTTATTATATATGTAAAAGGAATAGCAAGTTGCACATAACAGATTTGTAGTTTCATGTGCAATCATCTTTTTTTCTATTCTACTATGTTATGGAAATGCTTGTTTTATTTCTTAAGTTCAGAATAAAATAGATAAAATTTCAAAAAATGTATTAAGCACCTACTATGTACCAGGCACTGTGTTAAGCACTGGGGATGCAAAAAGAGAGAAAAAACAGTCCCTTATCCTCAAGGAGCTTACAATCTAATGGGAGAGACAAGCAAATGAGTATGTACAAGCAAGCTACATACCGGATAAATAATAAATAATTAACAGACAGAAGACACTAAAATTAAGGTAGGCTGGGAAAGGCTTCCTGTAGAAGATGGTATTTTAGTTGGAATTTAAAGGAAGCCATGAGGCAGGGATGAGGAGGGACATTTTTGGCATGGGAGACAGCCAGGTGGGCCAGTGTCACTGCATCAAAGAGAATGTGGAAGAGAGTAAGGAAGACTACAAAGGAGCAGGCTAGGTTATGAAGGGCTCTGAATGTCAAACAGAGGACTCTGTATTTGATCTTCAAAGTGATGGGGAGTCACAGGAGTCTACTGAGTAGGAGAATGACATAGTTGGACCTGTGTTTTAGGAAAATCTGGTGGCTGAATGGAGGATGGACTGGAGTAGGGAGAGACTTGAGACAGGCAGACCCATCAGAAGAATATTATAGTAGTATCAGGGAAGGAAGGAGAGGAAATTTTAGGTGGAAAGAATGAGCTCAGTTTTGTAAATATTGAGTTTAAGATGTCTACTGAACATCCAGTTTAGAGAAGTCTGAAAGCCAATTAGAGATATGAGACTGGAGGTCAGCCGAAGTTAAGGTGCAATAGGTAGATCTGAGAATCATCAGCATAAAGATGGTATTAAATCCATGGGAGTTGATGAGATTACCAAGTAAAGTAGTACAGAGAGAGAAGAGGACCCAGACAAAACCCTGTGGTAACCTATGATTAGATGGCATGGTTTAGATGAAGATCCAGAAAAGGAAACCGAGAAGGAGCAGCTAATAAGTGAGAAGAAAACTAGGATAAAGTGGTATTCTGAAAACCTTGAGAGAAGAGTATCAAGGAAGAAAGAGTATTAAGCGCTTTACAAATATTACCTCATTTGATCCTCACAAAAAATTCTGATTTAGGTAGTGGTATTATTATACCCATTTTACAGATGAGGAAACTAAGAAAAACAGAGATTAAGTGACTTAACCCAGGCCCAACATTCTATCCACTAAGTCATCTAGCTGCCGTTAGGGAACCTGAGAAATTCCCTGAGGCCCATACAATGGATTGCCACACTAACTGAATGGTATTCTTCCCTGGTTCTCCTTCTACCTGTCTTATTACCTGTATCCAATACTCATCCAACTCCTTATGTCTTTCCCAATCAACCAATACTTATATGGCACGAGTTCAGTTCATAGAGTCTTTGATCATTTAAGCATTCTCCAGATGATCACTATGCAAAACTCCTTGAGGGCAGTGATCTTTGTTTTTCAATATAGTGCTGATATTACATGCCATTTGCTTAATATTCATTGAATTATACTAAATTGACAAGCATATAGTTGGACCATCACTTTCTTATTCCCCAAAATTCTTAGGGCAGCTTAAATTCATATTAGATTTCTTGGTTGCACCATTCTGGAGAGCAATTTGGAACTATGCTCAAAGTGCTATAAAACTATGCATACTCTTTGACCCAGCAATACCACTTCTAGGTCTGTATCCCAAAAAGATCATAAAAATGGGAAAAGGACCCACATGTACAAAAATATTTATAGCAGCTCTTTGTGTGGTGGCAAAGAATTGGAAACTGAAGGGATGCCCATCAATTGGGGAATGGCTGAACAAATTGTGGTATATTAATGTAATGGTATACTATTGTTCCATAAGAAATGGTGAGCAGATGGACTTCAAAAACACCTGGAAAGACTTGTATGAACTGATGCTGAGTGAAGTGAGCAGAACCAGGAGAACACTGCACATAGT
Source organism: Vombatus ursinus (assembly GCF_900497805.2). NCBI lineage: Eukaryota > Metazoa > Chordata > Mammalia > Diprotodontia > Vombatidae > Vombatus > Vombatus ursinus. Next base: position 48,768,098 of record NW_020954590.1, on the reverse strand, counting down.
AATATTGACACTGTGTGACGACTGACTTTGTTAGATTTAACTCTTCTCAGCAATGCAAGGATCTAAAACAATTCCAAAAGACTCATGATGGAAAATGCTATCTATGTTCAGAGAAAGAACTATGGAGTCTGAATGCAGATTAAAGCATACTATTTTCTCTTTTATTTGTTGTTTTTTATGTTTTCTTTCTCATGGTTTTTCCCTTTGGTTCTGATTCTTCTTTACAACATGACTGATGTGGAAATATGTTTAATATTTCATACACATATAGCCTATATCAGATTGCAAGCTGTCTTAGGGAATAGGGAGTGGAAGGAGGGGAAAAAATTTATAACTCAAAATCTTATAAAAGCAAATGATGAAAACTAAAAATAAATAAACAAACATTTCTTGGTTACCAGAGCACACTGTTATGTCATACTGAGCTTGTAGTCTATTAAAATGGCTATTTTTTTCAGATAAACCTTTTACCTTTTAAAATGAATTCTATTGCTATATTGTTTTGTATTGTCATGAGTGAAATTCAATAAAAGGTGGGCTGAGGTACATTCTCAAAGATTCTGAAATGGAGACTCAGCTCCTTTTCTCTAAGATTAGAACAAAGAATGAAACAGAGTAGGTGAGGGAAAAATACAATTGGTTATAGGACTGGTGATATCATGGGGTTGCGGACAACATGGCTGAGGCATAGAGAACAATATGACTGGTTGGAAGTTGGGAATGAGGAGCTAGCAACAACTCCCTTTCTGCGACTAAGAAAAGTTCACTGTTTGAGTCTACCTGGAAGGTTAGAGATAGTAGACCAGATTTCTTTGGGCAGCAAACCAGACATCCTTGAAGGATTGCTTGGTGGTGTAAAGATATTAGACTAGACTAGACCAGACTCCCTGGTGTCTACCTGCTTTCCCCAAGGACAGCAGATTTCCTTGAGGCAAGAACAGAAAACTGATTAGAAGAATTGGGTTTCTAAACTTAACTCATTACAGGCTGGCTGAATTTCTGAACTAAGTTCAGAGACAAAAAACCATGACTTAGGCCAGTTATAGGACAAAATCCATTGACTATAAATAGGATCAATAAAAGATAATGCAGAGTCAATTTAATCTTCTCAGTATCACACCCTGATTCCCCCAATATTCTTCCTTCTCCAGTCTCCCAGAAAGCCAACCCTCATAAAAAGCAATCTAAAACAAAAACAAAAAACCAAGGACTACATGAATCTCAACTATCAAACATTCTTGGCAGATATAACAATAAACAAATAATTGGAGAAACATGAATTGTTCATGAGTAGGTCAAGCCAATATGATAAAAATGCCAATACTACCTAAATTCATTCTCTTATTCAGTAATGTAAAATCAAACTCCTCAAAGAATTATAGACCTAGAAAAAGTTATAATAAAATCCATATAGAAGAACTAAAAGTTAAGAATCTCAAGGGTAATAATGGAGAAAAAGAATAAAGGAAGGGGGTCTGATGTATAAGTACCAGATCTCAAACTGTACTATAGAATAGCAATCTCTAAAATGACTTGGTATTGGTCCAAAAAAGGGGTAGGCAGATCAGTGGAACAAATTAGGCACACAACAAAAGAAGCAAACAGAGTAGTGAAGTATTTAATAAATTAGCCAGAGACACCAGAACTGCTGGGGAAACTGGACAGGAGTCTGGCAGAAATTAGATTCAGACTAACTCCTCACACCACACATCAAGATAAGCTTCAAATGGATATACAACATAATAAATCTATTGTAGTTGAAGTTAGAAGGGAAACAGGATCCTGCTCAAAGTCTTAGCTCTGTGTGCCATATTTCAAGCAAAAGCCACCACATACAGAGTAGGTATTCAAGAAATATTTATGGAATAAAATATCCCAAAAGATTGTAAAGCATATCTGAGCATGTAGACGAGTGGAACTCCTTCCTCCCCACCCTATATCAAATTTTAAAAAATAATGAACTTCTAATGGTTTCTTGGAGACAAAGCAATAGAAAGATATTTGTGGCTTAGCCAACGTTTTTCCAAAGGCTACAAGATAAACAGGTAATTTTTGGCTTTGTTTATGTAGATTTTTTTTTGTTGTTTTTAGGCAATTGGGGTTAAGTGACTTGCCCAGGGTCACACAGATAGTAAGTGTGAAGTGTTTGATCTGAGGCTGGATTTGAAGTCAGGTCCTCCTGACTTCAGGGCTGGTGCTCTATCCACTGTGCCGCCTAGCTGCCCCCTGTAGATTTTTTAAAAACAATGTTAAAGCCTTAAAATCTTTCCCTCTTCCTAACTTCACTGTTACTGACAGGCTCAAAACTTAATTATGATCTCAGACACCTCTCTCACATCTCTCAAATCCGATCTGTTGCAAGGTCTGTCTAATCTCTCACATATACTCCCTCCTGACACTACAACCACCATGGTGCAGGCATCTAAATATATTAAGTGGCAGAATCCAGAATCTAATTCAGGTCTTTTGATTTCAAGGCCAGTATTTTATACATCACACCACAATTTAGTTTTATTATCTTAATAAGTTGAAGCACCCTAAGCATATTCTTATTTTCATCCCCACTCCCATTTCCTAAAGGAAAACAAAAAAAAAAGGAAGTGAAATGTATTAAAAATAGTTTATAAAAAAATTTTTTTGAACAAAGTTTTCTTAGCTCTAGTCTCATCCAAAATCAATGCCAGTATAATTGCATGGATAGATGTTAATATAAAAGAATGTACATAGTACGACTTATTTTAAGTAACTTGTTTTCTCTTCTGAGAATTCTGCAGAAAAATTCTCATCGCATGGTAGAAAGGCAAAAAAGCAAGCAATGCTTCTCAATCAATCTGTAAGAGAAGCAAGAAGTTAATGTTTTCAATTAAGGAAAACCACAATTTATGAAACTGCATACTTCTAAGCACTATAAAACAATAAGGAAATAAAATCTAGTAACTTTTCATAGTAAAAAAAAATTACAACATTTAAGGAGAAACACTTCTTCTAAAATAAATTTGTTAACCTTGAGCAAGAGGCCTTGCTCAAGTTGCTGCATTTTCCATTTCCCAATACTTTCTATAAATACCTATGTAATTAGTCTTAAGCCACATTTAATTTGATAAATATTGCATATGTTTAATAATAACAATGTGCAGGTAATGCTTATTTTAAGTTCTTTTCTGTAATCATAAGTAAGAAACCATTTCAAGTTAGTGACACCATATAGAAATTCTAAAGATGTCATTATAATGTACTGGTTTTAATATCCTAGACTTTTTGTTATTATCAATTAATTTTACTTCAAATTTTGGCAAAGGTTTTCTTCAAGAACCAAGAATTTTAGCTTTCTTTAGGAAAAGCTTCTTAATACCTACACATTCTTTTAAATTGCTGATAACCAGGAATCTACCAAAGAAAAGGTGATAATTGATTCGTCCATCTTATTTCCATGTCCATATGAAGTTTATTCAGATGTGAAAAACAATTTTCATTAAGGATGAAGCTAAAAAATACACATTCATTATTATTTTGTTATTCTGAATGTGTTAGTTCCCCCTGGAGAAAGAGAATTTTGACTTTAATTTACCCTTCACTTTTAGAAAATAAGAACTTATCTTTTTATATATCCTTTGATATTAACAATGTGACAACAAAATAGATTGGTTCTCTTCTTTTTAATGTTACAGATGTTTGCTAAAAACTATATAAAACAATAACAAAAATATTACTATTTAGATGAACTAAAATAATTACAGCCAGATACAACCCAACATCCTTCTCCCTTTTAAAGCTAAACTGTTTAAATGTATTTCTTGAAACAAAGAAATTGATCTATTGTCAGAATTCTAATGTGGTTTGCTTTCTGTAATTACCTGTTTATTTTGGGAACTGAATGAATAAATTAATGAAAAAATATTTACAAAGCATTTATTACGAGCCAAGCACTGTGCTTAAGTATTTAAAACGAACAGAAAAACCAAGATACTCCCTGCTCTCAAGGACCCTCACAGTCCAATTGGGGATGATAACACCTAAAAGAAAGTTCAATTTCAAAGGGGATAGAAAGGCCCAGAAGGCCAAAGGACACAATGGTGGGGTGAAAATGGCAGGAGATGGGAATGTGTCTTGTTCCAGGGACAGCAAGGAAGCCAGTGTTACTGAAATGAAGGGAGGGGTAAGTTACGAAGGGCTTTGAATGCCAGAAGATTTTATATTCCATCCTGAGAAGTGACAGGGAGTCACAGAAGTTGATTGAATAGGGCAAGGATATTCAGACTTGTGCTTTAGGAACCTGAATTTGAAAGGTGGGTTGAGGATGGACCTGAGTAGGTAAAGACTTACAGCAGGGAGATCAACCAGCAGGCTACTGCAATAGTCCAGGAGTGAGATGATGAGGGCCCGCAGTGGGTTCGTAGCAGTGTCAGAAGAGAGAAGAGGGTGTATGTGAAAGATGTTACAAAGGTAAAATTGATAGGACTTGGCCACAGAATGGATATGGGGAGTGAAGAGTTGAGGATTATACTTAGGTTGTAATCCTAGGTAAGTAACTGGGAGGATGGTGGTACTATTGGCAGTAATGAGGAAGTTAAGAAGGGAAAAGGATTGGGGAGGGATAATGAATGTAGTTGAAAGTAAAACGAGTTTAGTGTAATGTAGTTGAAGATGTTGTATAGGGCATGGAGTTAGAGATGTGTAACAGGCAGTTACGAGTTTGAAGGAGTGTGAAGTGTGCTGAAATTTTGAGCTGGCGGGGGGGGGGGGGGGGGGGGGGGGGGGGGGGGGAGAGAGAGAGAGAGAGAGAGAACCAGAATGTGTAGTGCTCCCCTACTCAGGAAATTATGAATGAACATGAGACAAGAATCACATAGGAGAAGCAAGGATGGGTGGTTCTGCATTGATGAAGAAGTCCACTTTGATGAGATCAAGGATGATAAGATCATTTGAGCAAACAATCCCTACAAAAGACAAAATCCAAACTAAGCCAGATAATCTCTATACATTGGGAGTATACATATTTAAAATATGACTCTTTGCACCTAAATATTTAAGTGCAGTGACCACACTTAAGGACTCATACTTTGTATATACACCAGTTGACTTGTATACTTATTTATCAAACACTCAGTTTAGACTTTAGAGTATATAAAGGCTACCTCATCTTTAGAAACAAAATCAAAAAAGCAATTTGTTATTAAGGTCTCCTGTACTTCAACTAAATATTAGTTAAGAATCCATTAGTGACCACTTAAATCTTTGAGATTCTTAATTGAACTTTTAGTAATCGAAGAAGCACAGCTGCTTGTCTTCTACAGCTTCTTTGAAGTTTTATTTTTTTTTTCCTTAGGACAAAGGAAAGAACTGGAAAATGTGCACATACAGAACATTAAGACAGATACTTTGAATAAGTGCTCAAGCTAAATATGAAAAAGAAAAAATATTGTAAGTGAACAAGTACAAAATAAGGCAGATTTCAGATATCTGTCACTGTAATATGAAAGAATTTATGTAGAAAATTGTGTATAAAATATTTTAAATATTGTATTGAGATTTATCTTATATTAATAACCAATTGTTGAATTAGGACTAAGATTTCCCTCCTTTTCTACTTCCTCATTCAGAAATCAGTCCCAGGGGCAGCTAAGTGGCGCAGAGCACAGAGCACAGAGCACTGACCCTGGATTCAGGAGGACCTGAGTTCAAATCCGGCCTCAGACACATAACACTTATTAGCTGTATGACCTTGGGCAAGTCACTTAACCCTACTGCCTAGCCAAAAAAAAAAAAAAAAAGAAAGAAAAGAAATCAGTCCCAGTAGGTTATTCAGGCAGCCTACTAAGTACAGGACTGATAATGAGAGGGAAAACTCAAACATCTATTCAAAAGGTAAAGAAATTTTAGTTTAGGTGAATTGATGGATTCCAGCCCATTATTGTGTTTCACTCAGACAGGTCTGGGGAAAAAGTGGATTCTCCCTTTTGTCTATATTACCCTAGAGGGGTGATATGGGTATAGATAAGTCTCTTAGACCAAGTCTGAGAGATGAGAGTCAGGTCCCCCAGACCTTCATTAGAATACGCCTACCTCTCTTGATATTCATTCTCTCATTAGTAGCTAACCAATCAAAGTTGATTGCCACCCTCAGGAACACCCACTCTGCTAAGGGCATATAACTATTGAGTGGGTTTCATGAGGGGAATCGGACATTTGAGAGTATCACTGACCCCTTTTATCATTGCTAGCATGATTAATAAAATGATTAATTACCCAGAAACTTTCTCTCGAACTTTTTATACACCACAGTTTGGAGTTAACTTTTAACTTCATTAAATTCTTTTGCAATGCTAAAAAAAACACCCTAATTTCTCAGATTTTTCATATATAGGTACATAATTTATTATAATGGTATCCCAGACAAAATAATTTACTACTAAGGCATTCTAACCACAACTACAATAATATCCTGGACCCCACACCCAGGCACTTCTTTTATCAAATGAGTTAATATTTGTCAAGAGTTAACAGAGTACCTGAAACAGAGTACACACTATATAAATAATGCTTATTTCCTTCTTTCCTTCCTTCTACTGGAGAGAAGAGTGAGGAGATGGAGAGAGAGAGAAAGAGAAGGAACAATTGAAAGAAAGGGAAAGAGGGAGGAAAAAAGGAAGGGAGGAAGGGGAAGAGCATCATGATAAGCAAATGAAAGAGCTGCCACTGAACCAAGGAAGGTGGAAAATTGTGCTCAGCTGTCCCTGAAACCAGTTCTGCCAGCAGAAGGATGGTGAACACTACATGAAATTCCTCTGATTGGAAAATGTATTTAAGCTCAATAGTGTTTGAGATGTATGAGGTAGAAAGAAGGTTCATCCTCATCTTGCTTTCCTACAAGAAGCCCCCTAGGGTTGACACCACCTTCCTGATAGGCCAAAAATTCATCTGGTCTTCTGTGTATAGAAATGACATCTGGAATTTTGAAGAGTTCCTGGTAAGTCTAGATTACATACCAGTGATCAGGTGAGGGAGTAAAGCAGATGTCCTGAAATCATCAATATTGAAAATGATACTAAGGAACTCCTGACCAAGGCGTCCAAGGAGACAGGCCTCTGCATCTGACAAAATACAGCTATTGCTCAGAGCACATTGATTTGTCCTAAGATGGACTATCTGGGTGTTTGGAAATAGAGTGCTTAATGTCTATGGGTTTTTTCTTTTAAAATTTTTGGTAAGTAACAACACTTGATGTCTTTTGCAAAATCCTCATGGGACTCTAGCAGCCTGACTAGCTTTTATTCTGTCTGGGGAGCCTAAGTACCTCTCTCTCCTAGTCAAAAATTATAAAAAAAGCAAAAATTTATTAAAAAAAAAAGCCAAACTATGGATTTAAGTCCCACATCTTTTTACACACACACACACACACACACACACACACACACACACACACACACAAGCTTTCTGACTCTCTGGATAAGTCATTTTATTTCCCAGTGCCCCAGGTAACTCCCTAAGACTGAATTGCAAAACAGAACAGTTGCTGATTTGCACTGGTAGAAATAACATTTAATATCTCTTGTATAATTCCCATGGGACTCTAGCCTTACTTTGTCCAGGAGGACTAAGGGTCTATCCATCCAAATAAAAGTTCCAAAAGATCAAAAAAAATATGTAGTAACCTCCCACCCCCAACTGGCTTTGCAAACCTCTAGACAAGTCATTTAACCTCCTAAGGCCAAAGGCAACTCTCTAAGACTCAAGAGTTGCAAAACATTAGTAGATGGGTATTGATTTAAGAGTTTCCTCCCTGGGAATTCCCTGGTCTACACCAATTAAATTACATGTTTAGAACCCCACCTCTCCAAAAGCAAGATGTATCTGTCAGTGAATAATTCCATACCTATTGTTGCAAGTGTGTTAGTTACTAAGCATATGGTCACAAATGATAAAATAAAAAAACTGTATTGCATAAAACTGAAAAACTACTGCACGGTCAAACTAACACTAGGGTAAGAATGGAAGCAATTGACTGGGAAAACAAACAAAAACAAACCCTTTGTATCACTTGTCTCTAAAAAGGGCTGGTCTCCTGGACATACATGAACTAACATAAATATAATAAGTCTAAGTGGTCAATTACGAATAAAGTTTTCAAAAGAAAAACTGCAAACTGTTAACAACCATATGAAAGACTATTCCAAATGAGAAATACATATTTTTAAAAACTGCATTTCATCTCATGCCCAGGAAATTAGAAAAGATGACAAAAGACAAGAATATTGGAAGTTGTGGAAAGACAGGCAATGAAATGCATTGTTGGTAGAGCCATAAAGTTAGTTCAACCATTCTATAAAGCAGTTTAGAATTAGACAAAGAAAATGATAAAAATGCAGATACCCTCAATCCAGAAATTCCACTGCTAGGTACATACACTAAGAATGTCAATAACAATGAGAGATCTCTTACACATCAGAATATTTTTAGTAGTAGTAATTTTTATAATTGCAAAGAACTGGAAACAAAGCAGATGCCTATCTACTGGAGATAAACTGTAGTACATTAAGGTGTTAGACTACTGTTTCACCTTAACAATGATTACGGTAAATAGAAGCAGATATGGGAAGACTTATGAACTCATGCTAAGAACCAGGGAAATAAGACACAAAAGCACACCAAAGGACATTTAAAGCATATCAACAACACAAAACTGAAACTGAAGGCTATGTAATTATAATGATCAAGCCTGACTTTAAAGAAGAGATATAAAAATTCACCTCTTCCTTCTTTGCAGAGATAGGGGACTATGGCTGTGGCACACTGCATATATTGTCAGACTTGAATGATTGTGATGATTTGCTGAACTACTTTTTCCCTCCTATTTTATTCTTTGTTATATAGGATGACTTTGGGAGGTGGGGTGGGAAAGTAAGGGAAAGAAGAAGTATAGACTGGGAAATAAAAGTGATGAAAAAAAATGTAGTTGTGGGTTGTTTGTTTTTTTTTTTTTTTTAATTAAATAAAAGCTATCTGTACCTGCAGAAAAAAGGGTTATGGTTACTAAAAGGCTACAGAAGACAATCGTGGCATTTCCAAATCAGGATCACCACACTACTTGTGGTTTGTTCCTGCTTTTTGTCTGGCCACGAGCCAAGGAGAAGAAAATGAAATTTGGATGGACAAATCGAAACCTTTTCTTTATCTATAAGTAGGCAGTTAGAAATCCTTTCCTGAGGTTGTTAAAGTCTATAATAGTAGAAGAAACTCTATAATGGCTTTTGATTACAAGCTTCCTTAAAGCCTCTAAAATGTAGAGTTGAAACTTTTCAAACAAGCCAGAAGGCTTTTGAGGATAATTCAAGGTGAAGGAAACAACAGTTCTACTCAAGGTGCAGAGAGGGACAGACAACTTGAAATGAAGACTAAAGACTTGCTATACCTCTCCATCTGCAACAGGCCTCCAAAATGCAGTCAAGTTGTAAAAAATCTTCTCTAATAATCCTCATCAGGATACACTCTCACACATATGTATATATAATGAATGTATATATATATGTGTATATACACACATATTCATTAGTATATGTTTAGCCTACACGTAGGATGTTACACACACACATACATGCACACACATACATGCACATGCACACCCACAGAAGAGTAGATCACTATTAGATGAAAGCAAATCAGTAATAACTGATACTAGGATACTAGGCCGGGCCTGGAGTCAAATCTGGCCTCAGACACATGCTAATCCTGGGCAAGTCACTTAACCCTATTTGACTCAGTTTGCTCATCTGTAAAATGAGCTGGAGAAGGAAATGACAACCCACTTCAGTATCTCTGCTAAGAAAACCCCAAAAGGGTTCACAAAGAGTTGGACGCTACTGAAACAAATGAACAACAACAAAGATACCTAGGGCATCTATATCAATCAATCAATCAACAAACTTTTATTAAGTGCCTACCATGTGCCTGGCACTGTGTTAAATGCTAGGGATACAAAGACAGTCTCTGCTTACAGAGAGCTTACAATGAGCTTACAATCTAAAGGGAAACAAAACAAATTACACAAAGCAAGCTATTTACAGGATAAATAGGAAGCAATTAACAAGGTGGCACCAGAATTAAGATGTTTGCATTTCTTTAAATTTCACTCCATATAAGCTTCTTTTTCAATATAATAGCCCTTAATATGTTCATGCTGGTAGTTGGTGGTGCAGTAGAAAGAGCACTGCGCCTGGAATCAGAAGACCTCAGTTCAAAACCAGCCTCAGACATTAATTGGAAGTCACTTTAGCATCAAGCTCCCAGGGCTGTTGTAAGGATCAAATGAAATAATAATTGTAAAGCACTCTTAGCACAATGCCTGTCACATAGTAATTGCTATATAAATGTTAGTTATTATTATTGCTTATTTCTCTACCCCCTTCCTTTTTGCTTAGTTATTATGATAAAGTTTTAATTTTTTAATTTTAAGGAAAAGGTATAAATGAAGACATTCTATAATAGCTATATAGATATATTCAATATAAATTTATGTAAAAGGAAAACTAAAGTGTTAGTATTATATAAAGCCAATGAACCTGGTAACAGCTTACGCTAATTGTTGGGAAGGTATACAGAAAGAAATAAAAGTCTCTGGCATACAAATCCAAACGTATAAATTGATGGCAACAACACGGTTCAGTGAAAAAAACATTGCATTTGGAGTCTAAGAGCCAATTTTAAAACCTGGCTCTGCTACTTTACTTGTATGACACTGGGCAACTTGCTTAACTTCACTGAGCCTCAACCTCATTTCTCAAAACAAAGGGATTAAACTAGATGGATCTCTGAGGCTCCTTCCAGGTCTAAATCTATGATCACTATTTGAATCAATAATCAACTCAACAAACAACTATTAAATGTCTACTATCAGAAAAGCTCTGTGCAGTGAGTTAAACAAAGATAAATAAGAAAAGTTATCTGATCTTCAAGGTGTTTATAATTTAGTAGAATTTCCTTAACAAACCCATTCCCCGCCAGGGAATACAATTAAAATCCTACCTTGAATCTTTTTTTTTTTTCCTTGAATCTATCTTAAACTATGTACTAAAAAAGTACACACCATATACCTTCCAATGAAACTAAACTATCAGTTGTTTCCTTGATGAATTTTCTTAATCAATTCCCTATGTGTGGAATGTGCTCCTTCCTCAAATGGACCTGTCAAAATATTTCTCATTAAAAATTCAGTTTAAGTTTCACCTCTTCCATGAAGTATCCCCAGTCATTAACTTTAACTAGTCATATTACTCATCAGATTTTACTTATCTGTAGTCATGCTTTATGTGTCACCTCACCCATGGAATGTAAGCTCCCTAGGGGCAAGAATTCTTTGTTTTTGTGAGTCTTTAAACAGTCAGTACCAAGTGCACCACCTTGCACAGAGTAGCTGTGTTAACAAATGTTTCATATCATTCCCTTTACAGAGGGCAGGATTTTGGACTCCAGCTCCCTCCACTTTTCATCTGAAACTCTGGTTGGTTTCAGCTCCATGGAACAAGATTATCTCCTGGTATCCCTGTCTCCCCCTATCCCTGACAGTTTCCTTTTATGTGCTGGTCTTCCCCCATTAGATAGTAAGCTCCTAGAGGGCAGAAGACTGTCTTTTTCTTATTTGTATCTCTAGGGCTTTAGCACAGTGCCTTGGACATAGTAGGTGCTTTAAACACGTTTAATGAATTGAATTGAACCTAAACTTTCTAACTTATCCAGCACATACCTAACAGTGTTTGGTACATAGGAGATGCCTAGAAGAACTAAATTTAATCAGTATTCACTTACTAGGCAAGTTGAAATACCTCACCTACGGGCCTGGTAAAAGTAATGAAAACAGATCACATTTTGTGGAACAATAATGCCAAACTCAAAAAGAAAACAGGCCACTAAACGGTGCATAAAGATCCTTGTGGGCTGAATATTGACTTTGAAAAACCACATATTAACATTACCTATGTTCTATTGTATTTTTATTTATTGTTAAATATTTCCCAATCATTATCTGGTTCAGGCCGCAGAGTGCTAGCAGTGTTTGATAACTCTGATGTACAACAATTAAGGCTTACAAAGTACTTCTCTCAAAAATCAATAATAATTTATGAAAATCAGGCACTGTTTTTAAACACTAGGGATATAAAAGACAAAAACACAGTCCTAGCCCTCAAGGAGTTTACATTTTAATGGGAAAACAAGTAAACAACTAGGTATATATGAATTACATAAGATTAAATAAAAGGCACTCAGAAAGAGGAAGCCATTAATAGCTGGAGGAACTGGGAAAGGCCTTCCAGAGTAGCTGGGATCTCAGCTTGAAGGAAGCCTGGGACACTAAGAGGATGTGGGGATCAGTAGAACATTCCAGGCATTCGGGGACAGCTAGTACAAAGGCAAAGAGATGGGAGATGGATTACAGAACTTTGTTGCTGGAATGCAGAGTGCATCGAGGAAAGGAAAGTTTCAGACTATAAAGGTAGGAAAGGGACAAATTATGAAAAGCTTTAAATGACAAATAGAGGATTTTATATTTGATCTTGGAGACAACAGGAAACCACTAGATGTCACTGAATAGGGGATGACATGGTCAAACAGACTTTAGAAAAATCATCTTGGCAATTATGTGGAGGATGGAAGCCCATGGGGAAAGAACTGAGACAAGGAGACTGACCAAAAGATGACAGGTGATGAGAGCCTGAACTAGGATTGTAGCTGATAAATACAAGTAATGTTATGAGGGTAGAAAAGACAAGATTTGGCAAGGAATGGATATGTGAGATTAGAGTGAGGAGTAAAGATGGATGCAGGATATGAGCCTAGGTGACTCAGAAAATGGTAATAGGGAAGTTGGGAAGAGAGGAAGGTTCAGGAAAAAGAGAATGAGTTCTGTCCTGGATATGTGAAGCTTGAGATGCCTGTGAAACATCGAATGTGAGATATCTAAAAGTCAATTGTGAGATGGGAGCTCAGGAAAGAGACTAGGCTGAACAGACTGATTTGGGAAATGGTCTGCAGAGATGACAGTTAAACCCATGGGAGGTGCTGAGATAACCAAGCAAGAGACTATACAGGAAGGACCAGAACAGAGCCTGGAGAGATATCCATACTTAGGGAGAGCAACATGGATCAATAACCAGGAAATGAGATTGAGGATGAGTGGTCAGATAGACAGGAGAGAGACAGGAACCAGGAGAGAATAAAGTCTGTAGAGAAGAATCTCACTAAAATTGAGAGAAGAGAGAGTATCCAGGAGAAGGTGATCAACATGTGTCTAATGCTGCTGAGATTGAGAAAAAGCCATTAGAATTAGCAAATAAAGATCATTGGCAGTTTTAGACAGGGAAGTTTCAGTTGAATGATGGGGTCAGAAGCCAGACTACAGACAGTTCATTAGAGGAAAGGTAGTAGACACCTACCATAAAGAGGAAAAGAAGTAAAGACACCCAGTGGAGACAGGTTTCTAAACGGGTTACCCAGGAAAGAGGAAAAGAGAAAGATGATGATAGCTACTGGAAAGAGATAATTGGATCAACTGAGGTATTGTTCAGCACAGAGGATAGGTGTGTTTGTAGGCAGCAGGGAAGAAGCCAGGAGATTGGAAGATAATGAAGATGAGAAGGACTATCTGTTAGAGATTCTGGGAAAGAATGGGATCAAGGATTGCATGAACTGAGGCTGGCTTTGTCAAGGTCACCTCTTCAACACCAGAGCGAGGGTGGCTAAGGCAAAAGAAGTCAGAATGATGTGAGATGAAGAAGAGAGAACAAGGGAAAGTTCTAGGCAAAGAGCCAAAAATTTTGGAGGCAAAGTATGAGGCAAAGTCATTCACTGAGAGTAGAGAGAGACAGGCCCTTTTGGAGAGCCTGCTTTTATTTTATACACAATTTTAATAAGCTGTTATGTAACTTTCTAGCTCTCATGAGATTAGAAGTAGAATGTAAAAAAAAATCAGAAGGACCCACACGTACAAAAATATTCATAGCAGCTCTTTTTGTGGTGGCAAAGAATCGGAAATTGAGAGAATGCCCATCAACTGGGGAATGGCTGAGCAAGTTGTAGGATATGAATGTAATGGAATACTACTGTGCTACAAGAAATGATGAACAGGCTGACTTCAGAAAAACCTGTAAAGACTTGTATGGTCTGATGCTGAGTGAAGTGAGCAGAACCAAGAGAACGTTGTACACAATAACAGCCATGTTGTGCGATGACTAATATTGATAAACTTAACCCTTCCCAGCAATTAAAGGATCTAAGAAATCTCCAAAGGCCTTGTGATAGAAAATGCTATTCGCATCCAAAGAAAGAACTATGGAATTTGAATGCAGATCAAAGCATATTATTTGCTATTTTTTTCTCTTCTATTGAGTTTTGTTTCCTCTTTCTGGTGGTTCCTCCTATTGCTCCTAATTTTTACTTACAATATCACTAACCTGAAAATATGTTTAATAAGAATGTATATATATAGCCTATATCAGATTGTGCAATGTCTTGGGGAGGGTGGTGGGGAGGAAGGGGGAGAAAAATTTTAAACTCAAAAGCATATGGAAGTGATTGTTGATAAATCAAAATAAATTAATTTTTTAAAAAATCAGGGAGGAGAAAAGCGACTGCTAAAGACAGACACTCAAACAAAAAGCATGAAGTGTCAGAATGAAAAACAAACCCAAGAACTAAAAAAATCTTGGAGTCTAGGGACATTTGGTATAGGAATAGCCTCAACATCTCCATAGCTCCTGAATTCTATATGGTCTGTAACTGATATTCACAATGCTTCTAAAAATTAATCAAGAAAAAGGACATTATGTTCAAAGTACTTTGCTTCAAAATGTTGAACATAATGTTGGCACTTACAGAGTTTACTCAGTTATCTGGAAAATTCACTTCTGTAAATTCATGCAAAAATTCTGACATTTGTCAGGGAACATATTTGTCATTCAAAAAATATTTACCAAGTGCCTACCTACTATGTGCCATGCACTGTGGCAGATGTTGAAGATACAAGAAAAGTAAAAGATGAGTCCCTTTTCTCCAGGAGCTTATAGTCTAATGGTAGAAACAACTTGCAAACAACTCTGCACAGACAAGTTATATATAAGATAAATTGTAGATAATCAACAGAAGGAAGGCACTAAAATTAAGGAGGATTGGGAAAGGCTTCTAGAAAGAAGGTAAATTTGGTTGGGACTTGAAGGAAGCCAGGGAAGCCATGAGGTAGAGAAGAAGGAGAACTCTCCGGGCATGGGGGATGGCCAGTGAAAATGCCCAGAGTCAGGAGATGAAATATTTTGTGTGGGGAACAGCAAGGAGGCCAATGTCACTGTATGGCACAGGAATTAGTGGGAAGTAAGGTATAAGAAAACTGGAAAAGGAGCAAAGGGCCAGGTTGAGGGCTTTATGAGAATTTTCTAATTTTTTTTATGGCCCTAAGATGCTTTGATAGTGAATTTTATATAGAAGGGTCAGGGTATATTCATTCAGAGAAGTTGGAGAATGGCCAGAGAAAGAGAAACATAATGGTCAAGAGTTCATGACATGTTGAAGATTGGTTGGAGAAACTAAGGGTATTAAGCTTGAAGACCAGAAGATTCTAGGAGAACATGTTATCTGTCTTCAAGGATTTTAAGGGCTATTGTAGAGAGAAAGGATTAGACTTGTTCTGTTTGGCCCCAGAAGGTTGAACAAGAAGCAGTGAGTGGAAGTTGCAAAGAATTAAATTCAGGCTTATTATTATTATTATTATTAAATTTAGGCTTATTATTATTATTATTTCCTAATAATTAGAGCTGTCAAAAATGGAATGGGATGTCTAAGGAGGTGATGAGTTTCCCCTTCTTGGAGGCATTCAGTAGATGACCACTTCTCAGGTATAATATAATGGAGATTTCTTTCACTTATGAGTTAAGACTAGAATGCTACTAGAGCCCCTTCCAACTCTCAGAATCTATGATTGGTGGTTTTGTTTTATACTCCATAAGGCTACTCTGATGATGCCTCCTCATAGCATAGCATGGAGATAATCTGAGTTCACAGAGACTATGCCAACAAAGCATGCTTTGATAAATACTACTGAAAAGAGATTTCAAATACAATGGACTATGTGACTGTAAGAGTACCAGGCTAGCCAAGTTTTAAGAGACTTATAGCCAAAAGGCTGGCCACCAGATGTCCATTTTCAGGGAGCTACAAAACTCAAGAAACCCTCTAGTAAGGCTTAGAAAAGTTATAATCTGCATCAGTAGTGAAAGTAGCCAACACAAAATTGAAGATCTTTTGAAATATTAAATAAGTATCTGCTTTAGCTGCTCTCATTTGTTATTTTATTGCTTCTGTCAACAACTGGTTAAATTGTAATCATGAAGTTTGATTTCTTCTTCTGGACATTTGTCCATGCATCTATAAGTACTATAGGATACACAGGTCCTTATACTTTCTGTAACCCCTACAGCACCTAGCACAGTTACCAGGTACATGGTAAGCAAGAAATAAATATTCAGGGATTCCATGACCAATTCCAATTTCTAACCTTAAAAGAGACATGCTTTCTCAGAGAAATATCTTTGAGTCCAATGGTATAACATTTTGGGGGATAGAGATTAGATCTGTGATTTCATTAGTGTATGGGATTCAAGGTTTTGAAATGCTTTTGACCCATGCAGATTGGCACCTTCTCTGCTACTTAACAGTCATAGTTTAAATGACTTGCCCAGAATCACACAGTCAGTATAGGACACTTAGCCCTGGTCTTTCTGTCTTTGAAGCTAGTTCTCTTTCCACTATTTCACACTGCCATTACAATATTTTTAATTATTCTTAAACATTTGCCAATATACATTCCAAGAAAAGATACCACTCTTGGAAAAGCTTGGTCAATTTTTACACATTTTTATGTTTACTGTGTCTACAAATATGTAGCTACTTCCAACATCTAGTTAATTAAGGGAGGTTGAATAAGAAATTCTTAATGATGATACTGTTATTACTGAAGTGATGGGAGACAAACTTCTGGACAAGAATACAATGGAAAAAACTAATTCTTTCTTCAACATGATCTTCCTAAAATGAAATTAATGAAAACAGTTTCTAATATCTGTGGGCAATTCTTGCATCAAAGGATTTTTGGCCATCTTAGTGGTATTTGAAAATGCATATTCATTTGACAGTACTTATAAATATTTGGGTTCTCAGCTCTACCCCCTCCAGAATAATCTGCAGTGTAGAAATGCTTCCATATGCTAAAGTTGATTTCTCATTTTGCTGAGGGAGAAAAAAGAAATAGCTTTAATGTTTATAGAAATATTAAACTACCACAAATACAAAGTTTATAATGATAATCTCTCAGAACTGAATGTAAACAAATCTACCCTTTTTTCAAACTTCTGAAATAAATTTAAATAAATCTTTTTTATTTTTACTTTCCATTGTACTTTTACCTCCACTCCCTCCCAGAGAACCATTCCTTACTTAATAGAATTTAAAAAAGAAGATAAAAAGCCAGCTCAGTAAAACTACTTATCAAAAAACCCTGACATTGTATGTACTGTTCCATGCCCATCATTCTGTTCCTTTTCAAAGAAACAGGGGAGGTGCATCTTCAAATCTCTTCTTTGTGACCAAACTGTGTAATAATAATTTCAATGCATCATTTTGTGCTTTTCATTTGCATTTTTGGAGTCATTGTGTATAGTTTCCCTGACAGTATTTACTTCAAATTGTGTTAGTTTACATACATTCTCATGCTTCTCTAGATTTATCATAATTCATCATTTCTTAGAGCACAGTATTCTACCATATTCATGAACCACAATTTGTTTAGCGATTCCACAATTAATGGGCATCTGAATTTGTTTCCAGTCCTTTGCTACTACAAAATATTTTGCTACATAAGGATAAGATATATAAAATATTTTGGTGTTCTTATTGTTTATTTGTAGCAATGGAATCTCTGGGTCAATGGTATGGACATTTTAGTTACTTTCTCTGCCTAATTCTAAACTGCTTTTTTGGTTGAAACCAATTCACAGCCCCACCGATAATCTAGTAATCTTTCCATTACACTACATAACCTACTAACCTACCAAAATGTTTATTAGCCTAGAGAATTTAGACTAGCCCCTACAAAAGATATCACACCTTCCTAAAAAATTCAATGCTAGCTAATTTGGACAGAATCTGAAATTTCTGAAGGTCTTCGCTAAACACTTATGAGCATGATTTAGGAAAAAAAAATGATACGTGGAAAGCCATAGGATTTCAAAGCTGGAAGGAATTTTTGAACATTTTACAAAGTGAGGCCATCTGGAAACAGGGTTACAAAGGGAACCCAAATCTTCACATCATATTGCCCTCCTTCCTACTTTTAAGTATTTCTATTTATGGTACATGATCATGAAGGGAAAACAATATTAAAATTTGGGTTTCTCTTCAAAAATACTATGCCTTTCCTGAAAAAGTAAGAAATAAAGTTCCTATAGAATATTTATAAGAATCTATTTGCATAGTAAAAGCGTCCATCATATTCTTACCCAATAAAAATTTCTAATGCATAAGATGAAAGCAATGTTGAAGTTTTTCTAAAAAACTCCATAAAGCAGCTCTAAAACAGCAGACATATTAAGCAAATTGTTATGTATATTGGCACAAAATGAATCTTAGTCTGAGGTTTCAGTCGTCAGTCCTTCTCCCAGTGTTTCCTGTCTTGTCCTAGTCCCTTCCACTCCCCTCTAACCTTCCCACCAGACAGATTGTGTGAAAAACCACACATTACTCCACCAAGAAAATCATAAAAGCTTTCCTCTTCCACCTTAAAAATAGGGGTTTTTTTCTTAAAAGGACATGGGCGTGTCATTATCAGTGCACTGACAGACTTTTATATTACCGAATAAAGTTCGTATTTCAATGCTTTTGCTTTGTACTTTTTATCCTGACAAAAAAGTCTGAGGAGAGAAGGGGCAGAAGCAGTCCTGAGTAAAGATTCATTTCACTTGAACAACACTGATTTTTAAGGGTGGATTTCTATATACACCAACAAAATGGCTGTTAGAGTCACAACCTCAAAAAAAGTTTGAATATGTTTTGCAAATTCATTCTAGAACACAGAATTTAGCTTTCATACAAAACCTACGCAATATGCTTCAATTTTACTTAGCCTCTAAAACAATTATTTCTCTAGTCTCCTAAAATTTAAATATTACCAGACTTAGCCTGAAAAGAGATATGAAAAGAAAGTTTTAAATCATGAATACCATCATAAAGTCAATGCTTAAAATATGTCTATAGCATCAACAGCAATGCACTGTATATATGTCAACGTACCACAATGACAGTGTGATGTTCTCAAATGTTCTCATCTAACAGATTAAATATCGCCCCCTCTCAATATTGTACCAGCTCTAGCTCCAGTCCCAAGTGGTCACTCCACCTTGGCAGAGTTAGCCAGAATAGTTGTAATGCCAAACAGCCTAGACTCTAAACAATCACAGTAGGAAAAAGTTTGAGGAGAAAAACAAGTCAAATTGATATTGAAGTTGACTTAGGATGTTCATACACTGAGGATTCTACACCTACAATATTAACAGCAAATCATCTCAGAAGTATCAATTTTTCAACAGCATCTCTTAGCCTGAAGCTAGTCATGTAACTGATATCATTTCATAAGAACATGATGACCATTCCCTCCAATCCCCATTTTAATTGAACTGTATTTTATTAAGCCCTTAGAACACGGAATTTAGCATGCATATTCTCAGTGCCTAACAGAATGCAAAAAACAAACAAAAAACATAAAAAAACAAAAATAATTACTGTCCCCTTAAGAAGCTTACATTTGACTAGCCAATAATTATTTTTACTATATATTGGGATACTTAAATTATACAAGTTTTTTCTCCTCTGACAATGCTACAAAATGAAATAGAATGTATGTTTTCAAAATTGGAAATTTTGGAAAAGATACTATTATCATGATTTCATTATTTATAAGAAATCCATAGAATTCTTTCTTTTTTTACCTCTCCCTAGAACTTTGTTTGAGACTAAAGAGAAGGGAAAGTCTATGTTCATAATCTGAATATCTGGATACAGAAGGAGAGCTGGATGAGGGCAAGCACTGGAATTTACAACAGGATGGGAAATGGAACTGTGTCTCCTGGAGAATTCGCTGAGGTTGGGAAAATCTAAAGAGCTGGCTACTAGAGTTCTGACCTCTAAACTTTTCAGAGTCCACATAGCAACAGCTCTCTAAGTCACAATAAAAAATTTGCAAGCCTGCAAATTAAATAAATGTTCATTTATTTATAAATTACATACAAATACTACTGTACCAATATATCACATACATTATGAAACATATACAAAGAAATTAAAGGATGGATTAAAAGTGAAATAGTATTTTATAACATTTTATTACCAGTATAAAAAGCCTTTTTACCCTTATTAAAATACTATTAATAGAATTTCATGGGCAAATTTTTTTTGTAAATTTTGTAGTGATATGTTCTATAGGCATATATATATATTTTAGTGAGAGCAGTATCATTAAACGTTTGTGATTTTTTAAAAATCCTGGTTTAACACTTTGTGAAATAGATTCAAAGCCCTGATTCTAAGTTCAATTTGTTTCAATACTTGTTTGTAATGACTGTCAGTTTACAAAATGTGTTCAATGGGATTATGAATCTAAAAGCCATATCAATGTTTCAAAAAAACACCTAATAAGGATATGCAGCTCCAAATTTAAGAAGTACATCATTGGCTGCACTTATTAAGCCAGGATAATCATTTTTCAGTCCTACCCATCAGTCACACAAAGGTTTCTGTTTCAATTCAGCTGGTGTCTTACCACAGTTCCTTAAGTCAATCAATTGTAGTTACTTACAAACTACAACTGGAAGGTGTTATATAATTTATATTTTTAACACATGAATTCAAAGGCCACTTAAACTGTTCACCTGGAAGATTTCTGTATAGATGAGAAAGTTCTTTTTATAATTTTTTAAAAATATATAGACTTTTTTTGGGGGGGCAAGACGTGTTACTTTGGGAGCTCCTGGGTAAGGAATCTGCTCTATCAATTGCAACTTACGGTCTTCAAGAATTGGTTACAGTCTTAGAGAATCAAATGAAGCACTGAGAGACTGGTTAAATGACTGGTCCAGGGTCACATGGCCAGTCCATGTTAGAGATGGGACTTCCCAATTCAAGAGTGAAGATATGAATTTTTGTTGATGAAATTAAAAATTTAGTTTTTAAATATCTCAAACTTTTTGGGCTGATTTTCATGAACAGTTTTACGTCACTATTAGTACCATTTTCAATCCACAGTTTCTTTGCAGCTATCTTTTTTAAGCCATGTATCCATTTTTTTTCAGCATTAATGATATTAAAACTAAATAACTTAATCCACAAATCCCCTTAACTGGGCACATGTAAATTGCAATACATCACAGTACTGAAAGATATTAATAAAGGAGTGAAAGGGTCAGTGTCAACCTGTATGTTAAAAATTAGTAAAGCTTAATATAATTTTTAACAATAAAAATAAATAGAAAGACATTCTAATAGTATTTTTCTGCAGTTCAATAGATTTTTCTTGTGCACCCCACTCGCCTCTGGAGACCACTGGTCTTCATCAAAGAAACCTAAAAACTGATCATTTCAGTAAGAGAGGAGAGTGTTCCCAAGAAGGAGAGGCAGAAAATAAAGAAATTACAGTTTCAAATCTAGCTTGAAGCATACATCTAACCAGAAAGGAATAAGGGGTTTGAGTAGGGGGTGCAGATGGGGGGGGTTAAGAGTATTAGGAATGGTTAATGAGTCATTTAAGTCATTTAAGTCCTGGGCCTCAGAACACAATTTACTTGTGCCTCAAATGCACTCTATAAGCATGTATCTCACCCCTATAATATATAGCATGATTTTTTAGGGAATCACACTATCATACCCAACCTCAGGCCAGGATATGCTGCTAACAAGTCCATAGCTCAATGTCTCTAATAAAGGTTTCATGTTAAAGAAATATAGGGAATTGATACAAATATATAAGAACAAGAGCCATTTCCAAAAAGATAAATGGCCAAAGAATATATAGTTCTCAAAAGAAAGTTATTGCCCCAAATCATTGAGAAATGCAAATAAAAATGACCTTGAGGGTTCTACACCTCATATCCCACAGGTTAGACAAAAATAACAAAAGAAAAGGGCAACAGCTGCAAGGACAACGGAAGTAGACAGTGGAAAAAGAGATATACTGGATGGGGAACTGTGAATTGGTTCAACTATTCTGGAAAGTAATTTGGTATCTATACCAAAAAAGTGACTAAGTTGATCTAATGATACCACTACAAGGCATATACCTCAAAAAGTCAAATACAGAGTTTTTGGGGAAAAAAATGCACAAAAATACTTGCAGCAGCAGCACTTTTTATATTAGCAAAGCCCTGGAAACAAAAATGGATGCCTATCAAGTGGGAAATGGATGAATAAGTTATGGTAAATGAATGCAATGGAATATTATGGCTCCGTTGATGGATTCAGAGAAACCTGGGAAGATTTATATGCAAAGTGAAGTAACGAGAACTAGAAGATACATTCATATCATGATTACAAATTACAAGATAATATACACTTAAAACAACTTCTTAACAAAAGTTCAGTTTCATATACAATCCTCCTTTTTGTTCTTTGAATACTGATGTTCATGTTTGTCAGGTTTAAAATAAAAAAGAAATATTTTTCAAAAAAAAAAAAAAAATTTGATCTCCCAAAGCAGCAGTACTAACCTTGTAACCAAAGATTTTTTGGCATACAAAAAGTTATATAAATACTAGCCCCAACACTGGTTATTTCCTTTTCCTTCCTGCTACTTTTAAAGCTCCTCTGGCTAAATCTTCTGAGCTGTATCAGAAGGTAGATAATGTCACAGCCACCCAGAAGCTACAGCTGAACCCAGGCCCCCCCCCAACCTAGAGCAGCTGAGAGGGAGGAAAGGGATAAATAATATATACTTTGAAATTGATATACACACCACAAAAATGACATAGACAAATTACCAGAAAGACAAAGACTTAAAAAAAAAAAACTTTCTGAAGAGGAAAAAAATAAGGAAGGGGTAGGTAGAAGCATAGGACTGCTTACTCAGCCCCCTAGATCCAAGTGGATCCATGCACAGATAGAGGCAAATGGCACTATGGACAATGGAATTCTACAATTCAAACAACCACAATTTATTTTCAGGGCTGAAATTATTATACAATATTTTTCTCCTATTTATAAATTCTGGAAACTCAAAATTTCAAAGCCTATACAAATGAAGGCTACTCGTAATGCTGAAAAGCATTTATTAAACATTCCAAGGAAAATTATGCTGTGCAATATACAAATGAAATAAAATATACACGGTCCCTCCCTTCATGCTAAAAGGGATAAAACGAACACATAAATGAGGGGGGAAAGCACTAGGTATAAAAACAAAATTAATTTGGCTATTTTGAAGATTTGAAATATGTTCAAATTATGAATACGTTAAGATTTTCTCGTGTGAATTGATATGAAGTCATTTATGTAAAATTTAGTCAAGTGTACTAGATTAAGTAAACCATTTATTTACATTTTCTATTGTGAAAATCTTAAAGACCCAAACAGCACTCTCTTTCATATAAAATTATTTTAAGTTCTCAAGACATGAGAATTTGACAACCATACCACCTTTACAACTCACACACAGGCTTGCAAAAACACAAGCGCGCGCGCGCGCACACACACACACACACACACACACACACACACACACACTCCCACCTCAGCCTTTTATGCTGAGAATTAAGAAAAGTATGTCACATACATATAAGTAAAATGAGATTGTTTTCCAGAAGCCGCTCGTATATCAATAGCCAAATATAATTTCTCCCCCCAAATTTTCTGGAGTTGCAGCACTCTATAATTATGTTTGCTTCTGTGATACAACTCACTGTTCTAAAAATTAGTATATGAGACTTATGTGGATATATACACAAACATTTAAAATTAGGACTAAGGGGAACAGATAATGGTTATGCTTACTTTCATGAAAAACAAAACAGCTGTTAAAAGTAAAAAACGGAAAAACGGAAATTCCATAGTCTGATAGCATAGACACCAAGAAAAACTTAATTTAAAAAAATGACACATTATGCTGTGAAAATAAAAGTATAATTTAAAACTATGGATAGGATAATATTCATTCAACAAATACTGACTGAGTACCTACTATGTATAAAGTATTGCGATGGCTACAACGAGGGGATACAAAAATGAGTAAGATCATAAAACACCAGCTCTGTTCTCAAATACAAGTTGTAGAGGCATATATACATTTATTTGCAGAAAGCCAATCATTCAGGGCTTTTAAGTAACTTGCTGAGGAGGATGACAAAATGTTGAGAACCTGCTGGTACATTCATGACCAGAAGGGCATTAGATTTGATCCTAACTCTTCCACTGCTATAGTTTGACTTTTGGTAGTTTGCTCCTCTGTAAAATGGGATGTCAGGAAGGTTAAATTAGATGACCTGAGCAGCTTTAAGTCTATAAGAAAGAATTCCACTTTTACGAATTAGATTTGAATTATCTCCAATTTTACTTACATATTTCATATATGTGTGATATACAACATAGATGGTCTTTCTATTGCAGAAAGAGAAATCGACCAACTTTTTCCCTTACCACTAGCAGTACCAACATGTGAATAAATCGCCCAAAGAGATGTCAGTACGAGTTCTAAGTTAACTTTTTTATTAGGTAATAAATTATGTACATTAATGAAATATTACTGCTTTAAAATTACCAAAATTTTGAAAGAGTAAACAATCAAATCTTTTTTTCCATGAGATGTGGATGTTAAAACTGACTAGTGTTAAATTATTTCAGCATGAATACTTTTAATATTACAAATATGGGGGAGACTTAATCGAATTATAGTGTTCATTCTGCTTTATAACTGACAAATTCCTTTCAATCTTACACCAGTATATATTTCTCCGGTAAGACAAATTCCACCTATCCCAAAAAGAGAAGCCAAAGCTGTAATTTCACTTCAGGAATTGTCTACTGTTGAGCAGAAAGTAGTCCATTTGTGGTTTATGAAGTCAGCAAAAAAAAAAAAAACAAAAAAAAAAACACTGTGCAAAATTAAAGCTGTGTTATAACATCATGGTAATTGTGGCCAAAGATCCACTTTTGTTTTAAGTCCAACTTCTCTTTTCCCCAGGGTTAAAGTGGACTAAAATTTCACAGGTATAGATTCAATCCAAAGAAAACTCTTTTCCAGGCTGTTTCTGGTAAACTCAAACTTGAATCCCTTGAAAAACCAGGTTTTCCTAATAGTCAAAAATCCAATAAACTTCAAAAACATTTTCTTTTCTTGAATCTTTAATGTGACAGGTGTGTGAACTTTCTTTACAAATGTGGCTTATTAATAAGAGACTCTTAGCATGTAAATATTATGGATGACCCAGGTAATATTTCTAATACTTAAGGAACCAATTTAAAAGAACTATTTTTGTTCCACTTTAGTGAATATCCATTTAGAGAGATGCCTGCAAACATATATGCACACATTTCACACGTTAATGACAATTTAACACATTTCAATGCCTACAGAAATATCAGTATTACTGTCACAATGCACAAGCCTTTCTACGACTATTTACACAAACATTCATTCATCGAACATTAAACCCCTATTATAGTAGGGGTTCATTATAGTCAATGAACCGGGCTGTGCATAACGTGAGATATATAAATAACACCCGGTCCAGTACCAGCCATCATGTATGAACCCAAACCACGGCATTCAGCCAAATCAATGCATATAGCATAAGGGTTTGGAATTACATTTAGGGTTAGAACCCTACTTTCTCATTTCCTGAATTGGGGTTTTTTTGCATTAATTATTCATAGAACCAAGCTGCGCTGTGTTCTGATCACTATACAACCAAAGCAGCTAAAATATAAAAGGGCCAAAACTTAAAAAGAAAAAAAAAGCACACATAATCTCCGAATATTGTCTTAAAACATCACCCGCCCCCACTCCCATAAAGCACACCCTGGATACAACGAACAAAAAGAAAACAAAACATGCTAAGTTTTCAACTGCCCAGGGGAACTAAGAATGCAATGCCAACAGTAAGTAAAGTGGCCACAACACGGTGAAAACTGGTTCCCCAATGACAACCCCCCAGCCCAAAACAAAGGAAAACTTTTGCATGTTGCGGTTTTCAATCAACCCAAGTAAGCGGAGAGGCTCGCCCCAAGCCCAGCGCAGTTGTCACCAGGGATCAGCCAACAGACAGGTCCCCGATCGCAGCAAGACGGGCAGGAGCGCGGCTTCCCTCCCGGCCGGCCCCGACCTCGGCTGTGGACCCCGGGTGGGAAGGGGGCGCCTCGTAAGCGCCAGGTTGGCAGCACGGGGCACCCACGAGGGCTGACGGGTTACACCTTTCCGAGGGCATTAACTGTCGGAGACGAGCTTCCCCGCCCCGACCCGGCGGGCGCCGGGGAGGGAGGGGGACCCGGTCTACCTGGAAGGAAACGAGACACACCCGCTGGGGGAGGGGAGAGAGGCGGGGGAGCGGCCAGAGCGCAGCGCGGCCCCTCCCCCCCCAGCCCGGACCCGGGAAGGGGCACTGCTGCGAGAGAAGTTTCTCCCCAACTTCCAGACGCGAACCCGAAGCGAGGAGGGGGGCGCTTAAAGGGGTAGAGGGAAGGAGGCGGCCTCTGAGGGCTGCCGGGGCCTAGCGCTCTCGGGGCTCGAGCGACTTCTGTCCCGGGGAGCGGAGGGGGGCCCTGCCGGGTCCTTACCTGCTCTCGGCCCGCTCACATGAGTGTCGGCTGCGGTGGCAGCAGCTTCGGCTGGAAGGTGGAGGGGAGGGAAAACCGAGGTGGAGGCGAGATCCGCGGGATCCGGCGAGCAGCGGGACCTCCCTCCCTCCGCCGCCCTCACCGCCTCCTCCACCTCTGTGAGCGCTTGTCGGCGGCAGCAGCAACCAGCCCTAGACTCCTTACTTCACGGAGGAGGGAATTCCCGGGCTCCCCCCACCCCTGGCCCTCACTCTCCACCTCTTCTCTCCTCCCCTCAACCGCCCGCCCTCTCCCTCGGCTCCGCCTCTCTTACTCTCCTCCCGCCCCTCCTCCTCCTCCTCCTCCTCCTCCGCCGTTGCGGCTACCTGCGCGCGCGAGGGAGGGAGCGAGCCCCGAGGACACCGGAACTCGCGCCTCCCCACCCTGCTCTCCACTCCCCACCTTCCGGCCCCCAGCAGCGGCGCGGGAACACCCCCCCCACACTCGTGCCCTCTCGGCTGCCGGGGTCACGCGCCTCTCTCCTCCCTCCCCAGGGGTGGGGGCAGTTGGGCAGCTCCACCCTGCGATCCCCCGGGCCCGACCTCGGCCAAAACCGTGTCACACATCCCGATCAAACATGGCGGCGGGGTCCGGGGCGTCTTCCCGAGGGGATGAGTAGGGAGCCCGAGTAAAGGAGGCGCCTCTCCAGCCCCCCCTTCCTTTCCCCGCCCCCAACTGGCGCACCCACAGACGGACTGAGCTACTTAAGCAGCTGTGGGGGAAATAAAGGGGGCGAACTGATTTAGTCCCTCCCTCGCCCTCGTAGGGCAACTCGTGGGTCTTCGGGGCCGAAGCTTTACGTCGCGGCGGGTTGGGTGGGTGGAGGGAGTTTGTTTATTGAAGTCAACGCATCCAGAACATCCTGCGCTTCAGCCCAGAGCTTTTCCATCCTTTGTCCGCGAGACTAAAATTCTCAGCCCAGCCGGATGAGGCAGATGGGCGTTATCGTCCACCTCCTCGGCCAACGTTTCCCTAGAGCTCGCCCGCCCCCCCGCGGCGCGCAGGCCAGTCCGGAGAGAACCCTTCAGCCCGCCCCCCTCCCACCCCGGGCACCGGCCCGGCCTTCCCTGGGGTCTCGCGCTCGCGCGAGGCTCGCCTGATGGCGTGTCCGCGCGCCGCCTGCCCGGGAAGTTCCAAATTCTCCCCTGGCGCCCCCGGGAAGCACAGGCTCCTGGAGCTGTCCTGAGTCACCCCGAGGTCGTCCGAGGTTAGAGTAGGGATCGCAGGGCTTTGCGCTGGAAGGGGCCTGAGCAGGGATCAAGCCCCACCGAAGGGTGCAAGGGCTTGAGCCCAAGGTCACACGATTCTCCCCTTGCTTCTTTGGTTCCTAATCGCTTTCGTAGCTCAGAGATATTGGCTTAGAAACTAGAAGTTAGAGCTGAGTTCGAGTGCCAGTGTAGGTGTTTACTATAACTGTGTGCCCTTGGTCAAGTCACTGAAACTCAGTGCCTGAGTTTCTTCCCCCGTCTAATGAAGGAGATGGAATCCGTTAAACTCTAGGACAGGAACTCGGAGTTTGTGAACTTGTTTTTAAAAATATATATTTTTAAAACTATTTCAATATAATTAGCTTCCTTTGTAGTTCTATATATTTTATGCATTTGAAAATATTATTGAGAAAGGATTCATAGGCTTCTCCAGACTGCCGAAGTGGTCTGTAACACACAAAAAAGGTTAAGAACCCACCCTGGGTCTCTTCCAGCTCCGATCTTCTATGAATATTATGCCTTGTTCTGGTCAAATTACGCCGGCCCTGTCGGGCTCTCCCATTGACTTCCTCTTTGTATTTCCTCTTGGACAGAGTTATCAAGAATCATGCGGGATTGCTGGTTTCCTTTGTGTGTGCTGGTTAAAAGTGAAGTTAAGAAGTAACTCTGTCCTAAATATCCACTTGTATCCATGAATGTATTCTAGGAACTTGGAAAGAAAACTCAGAGATTGAAAAAGAAATAGGTTCAACTGATTGATTAGATGTTAGGCATACACAGAAACAAAGGGAGTTACCAAGACAAGCTTTCCCCCAAATACTAAAAATAAACACCTGAATTCACGACTTAAGGGCGCTATCCACCCTCTTTTCACTTTGATTGGTGTGGATTTCTTGTTTTTAGCTTTTTAAAAAAAGAATGTGTTTGATCTAGTTGGACATTAGTCTTAAAATATAAATTACAGGAGAGAGCAGTGTCTTTTTTGACTTAACTTGTGATTGGACCAGAGCAGGAAGTCATGTTTAGGAAAGCATAATGTTATTCTTGTTCATGGAAATCTCTGCCTTTATATCTTCAGACTTAGAAATTATTCTTAAGCAAAGTAATTTAAAGCAGTGTTTTCCAAGTACAACAAGGTGTTGGGAAATGGAGAGTTCTACTTTGGAGTCCCAGAAAAGTCAAAGACCTAATCTTTTTTGTCAAAACTATTAATGTCTCTTCCTGCTTTAACCCCGACCTTCACCTCGACTCCCATAATCCTTTTTTCCCTTTCCTTCACCCCATACAGTATCCTAGCTCTAAGTAGAAAACAAGTGAAATCCTACTACAACAAATGTAACAAAATACATTTTTTCAAGCTACTGCTAAGAGTTCACTTATTTTCATTAATATTCAGTACAGAGGCAACATGGCCTAGTGGATAGCTAGTTAGCAAGGGAAGCCAGAAGTACCTGGGTTCACATCCTACTTCCTAAGTCCTGTCTCTGACACATTCTGCCTATCCAAGAATGGGCAAGTCACTTGGCCTCTGACCGCTCTAGGTTGTCTAAGACTATAACTTGCTGAGAAAGTGATACCCTGCATTGATTGGAAGAAGGAATTTCCCCACCTGGGAGTTTCAGATACCGATGAAATCACTGGCTGAGTCTCTATCCCTATTCAAAACAAAAGAATTCTAGTATAACAATAACTTAGAAAGTTTCTTTTGAATTTGGTGTAACAGGCCTTGATGGATCATTTCACATATACAAAACAAAGGGATACACTTCTGTCTCTTTCCCTTTCATAATAACATTAAAGTAATATACTTTTGTCTGTGTATTCTCTAAACAAGAATTTCTTACTAAGAATTTCTTACTAAGGAGTGAGAAAAGTTTCATTTCAGCAAATGCAAAATGTTTTCATTTAGTTAAGTTTTTCAAAGTTGACTTTCTAAAAGTAAAAACGTTTTGGAGTTGAGCTAGAGTAATAATTCTCTCTATAATGCTTTTTTTCATTCTTAGAAGTTCACTGCAAGACATCTAACAAGAGATTATATTAATCATCATCATAACTGGCATTTATGTAGTACTTTAAGAAAAGCCATTTACAAATTGTTTTCTCATTCAATCCTTGCAATAACCCTGTTGGGTAGGAACTATTATGATTCCCATTTTACAGATGAGGAAACTGAGTCATGCCAAGGTTAAGTAACTTGTCCAGGATCACACAGCTTGTAAATGCCTGAGGCTGGATTTTATCTCAGGCTTTCCAGACTTCAAATCAAGTGCTCTCAACCCACCATGCCACCCAGCTGGAGTTGAAACTCTAACCCATGATGATAAAAACGTTGATTTACATAAGATTTACTGCTTAAAAAGCATTTTTTCTGATCTAGTATCTTATTTGAATCTCACAACAACCCTTTGAGGATGGCAGGGTTTATGACAAAACACATTTTGCAGATGAGAAAATTGGAGCCCACCAAGGTTAAATAACTTGACCCATAGTCATACAGCTCATAGATTTAGAGACATGTATTTCCACACCCTGCTTTTTCAGATAACAAAATTAAGGCCTAGAGAAATTAAACGACAGGTTGGAGGTCACACAGGTAGTAAGGGGCAAAGGTGGCATGTGATGTCAGGTCTTCTAATAACAACCCATGGCTCTTTACACAGGGCCACATTGCCATGTGGTGAATACTGTAAGTAGTATTATCCTCATTTTACAGAAGAGGAAATTTTTCCCATGGCTGCTCAGAGTGTAAACTCAAACCTATGTCTTCTGATTCTCATTCAAATGCTCTTTCCAGAGTGTGTCAGATAGTAATTTGTTCAGTTCAGTCTTTTTTCAGTCATGTCCAACTCTTTGTGAATCTATTTGGGGTTTTCTTGGCAAAGATACTGGAGTGGTTTGCCATTTCCTTCTCCAACTCATTTTACAGATGAAGAAACTGAGGCAAACAGGGTTAGTGATACTGACAAAGATTTGAGCTGGTGCTGATATCAGGAAGACCTGACTGACCATGGACAAGTCACTGTCAGTATCATTGACAGCTCTCTAAACAGGTCCAAATCCCTCACCCCGACTCCTCCAAAATGTCTTTGATAGTTCCTACTAGGAAATGGATTCTCATTTCTGAAAGTTGATAGTCTTTGTCCTAAGGAAAGATAGGGGAAAAAAAAAACTCTAATGGAAAGACAGAAAAAAAAAATCTCTACTAATTGGTAGCTATTGTATTTCTTCCCCAGCTCTAACAACCCTTAATTCAATTCAAGAAGTATTGAAATACCTACTATGAGCAATCCCAATCTGTAACTGATATAATTAAACCATTATTTTTGCCAGGTTTCAGTTTCTCTTTCTGTTCTTTACTCTGATGTCGTATCCCTCCTTTACAATGAATGAATAATTAACCCTGAATCTGATTCTTGCAATATGAACCTGGAGTAAGAATACTGCCTTTGGTTTACAACCTGTGTGACTTTGGACACTCACTTCCCTGGGATTCACGTTCCTCATCTGTAAATTAAGACGGTTAGGCTAGATGTGTTCTGAGGTCCCTTTCAGGTCTAAGGCTAAGCCTAAATGAAAATATAATTCAACATAGCAAAATTATTTTAAACAATGGTCTTTTCATAAGGAGACAAAGCAAACACAGAATTAAAAATTAAGTTGTATTGGAAAGAGCCATGGATTTGGAGTTAAGAGATGAAATCCTCTTATTATCGGATGTTGCTACAAGTGTGACTTTTGGCACTGAACTTTTTAGTATCTGCACATGTAAAATGAAGGAGTTGAACTAAATTCTAGTCTCTAAGGTCTTTTCTAACTCCAAGTATTCAATTGCATGGTACAGACTAAGTGTAAAATAATATAATAATTAGCATTTATATAGTGCTTTAACATTTACAAAGCACTTCACAAATATTATCTCAAATATTCTATCCTTACAACAACCCTAGGAGATAGCTGCTGTTATCATCCAATTTTACAGATAAGGAAACTGAGGCAGCCACAGGTTTAAGTGTTATGCTTAGGGTCACACAGCAAGTAAGTGTCTGAGGAAGGATTTTTCACTCAGACCTTGATAAATCCAAATCCAGCAGCATATCAACTGCACCACCTAGCTCCCTCAAAATGAGTTACAGAAAGGGGAAATCAGGTATAACTGAAGGACATAGGATTTGAAAAGAAGATGAAAGAAGAAAGAACATTTCAGGAAAGGGAGAAGCAAAGCAAATGACAAAGGCATGAATTTAGCATGGCATTTGCAAAAGACACAAAGAAAAAGCCTGACTGGAGTAGAAGGTGCATTTTAAAGAGTAGAGAAAAGTAAGTTTGACTAGATAGAGTAGAATCCGATTATGAAAGACCATGGAAGCTAATTAGGGGGGTTTAGATGTCATTTTAGCTTCTTGAGTAAGGAAAGTGACAGGATGAAAGCAATGTTTTAGGAAGATTTGCATGACATTATCATGCAGAATGTATTGGGGGTGGGAGAAGAGTCTAAGAATCAAAGATAAAGCTAGAAATGTGTTTACTAAGGCCTATACAAATAGGGATAGCAGTGGAATGGATGGTAAGGGGAGACTCCCAGGTATTTTCAATGAATATAAAAACAGTGAAAAATAAAGTAGAAAAGATCAAGGAAATGGGAGAATTGTGTTTTTTGTGTGTGTCTTTTTGTTGTTTTATTATTTTTTTTTTTTTTTTACCTAGGAGGCTGGAAGAATAATACCATTGATATAAATGATATAGTTAGATAAAATTACCTTTATGGGAAGAAGATAATGAGTTCCATTTGGGATATTTAGAGGTGATAGTATGAAAATGTCCTTTAGCAAAGATATAAGACAGGTAAGAGAACAGGAAAACACACACACACACATATCATTACCTCTATACAAATGACTCTTAGAACGATATATATTTATTGTCTATTTCAATTGTAGTTTTATATGTATTCATATAATTTTAAGTCATTTGTATGAGTTGAAGCTATGAGTAAATGATCTCCTGGAGATGGGTAAAGTATATATAGAAAAGAGTAGAGTATTGATGGCAAAGCCTTGTGGGATCTCTAAACTTAGAAGATGGCAGAAAAGCAAAAAAGATTCGGCAAAGGAGAGAAGATCTATTGGTGAAGCAGGAGGCCAGGTAAAGTACAAGTCTGTAGAAGAAAAAGGGAAAAAAGGTTTCAAGAAGGAGAGGATATTGTTTAAAAGTAAATTTGGAAGGGCAGCTAGGTGGTGCAATGGAAAGAGCTCCAGTCTTGGAGTCAGGAAGTCCTGAGTTCAAATCCAGCCTCAGACACTTGACATTTACTAGCTGTGTGACCCTGGGCAAGTCACTTAACCTTGGTGCCTAAGGGGAGGAAAAAAAGTAAATTTGGAGTGGGGTAGGGAGGTTTGTGGAGGGGGCAATAACATGTAGCAAAATCATAACTTTTTACCAATTACTTACAATTTTTAAATATTATAAAAATTATCACCATTGTGAAATTTCCATAAAACAACACATAAATACAATAGATTTGTTTTATGCAGCTGATTTTGCAAAGTAATATTTATTAATGTTAACTTTATATGTTAACAACTGCATTAGCATATATTTAAATATATACAATTGTGACATATTTTAAAAGATAATTTAGCATATAAAATTCATAACTATTATTCTGTTAAAATAAGATCCTACTGTATTTAAGACTGAAGTTATATCTACTTCAAAGAAGATGGAATGGAAATTCTATATGCATTTAACTGATGTATACAACCTAACCAGTGGAGCAGGTTCACAAGCAGAATTTTAGGTCTGATCCATCCAACTTTGCATTCCACAGTTATCAAGTAAACAGGCTTTTCTTTGTACAGAATAAACAACCACCATATTTTTTTTTTCAGATCTAAATTTTGTTCATTTGAGCTGAAATAGAGGTATCTAGGTGGCTCTGTGGATAGAACCCAATGTCTGGAATCAGGAAGACCTGATTTCAAGTTCAGTCTCAGACACTTACTAGCTGTGCAAGTCACTTAACTTCTGTTTGCCTTAATCCACTGCAGAAGGAAAACTCCATGGACAGCATTGTTGGATCCAACTGAATGCACAATAAGAGATCCTAAAGAAAGCAACAGACTTTAGTAAGTCTTTAACAGAACAGATAATACCTTCCTAGAGAATCTTCCAAGATTATAGGATCTTAGATTTAGAGCTCTAACATCACTTAGAGGCCATTCCATTCAGGAAGACTCAGGTCTTCCTGAGTCCATCTTCAATGTTCTGTTCAATATGCAAGGCTGGTGATAATATGAACATTATTCCAGTTTTTGGAGTCATTACTTCAGCAAGACAGATAAAACACAGTAATGTTTTCAAAGATCATAACATGATAGTTCACTTGGATTCTTTATAACTTCTTCAAAAGCTTGGGCCAGAGAGAAGCAAAGTAATACCTCAAGATTCCAATGCCCCAGGGCAGCTAGGTGGCACAGTGGATAGAGCACCAGCCCTCAAGTCAGGAGGGACCTGAGTTCAAATCCAGCCTCAGACCAACACTTGACATTTACTAGCTGTGTGACCCTGGACAAGTCACTTAATCCCAATTGCCTTAAAAAGAGAGAGAGAGAGAGAGAGAGAGAGAGATTCCAATGTCCCTGACCCAGAGGGAGATCCAAAGATTTATTTAATTAAAAAAAAAAAAAGGTACCTGAGAGACCAAGCATGATAGAGTAGATCACAGGAGAGAAAAAAAAATGGACAATTTTGCTTATATAAAATTGAAAAGTCTTGCACAAACAATGCAGTTAGAGTTAGAAGGGAAAAGGTAACTGGGGAAAATCTTTGTTGGAAATTTCTCTGACAAAGGTCTGAAATCTAAGATATATGTTGAATTAATACAAATGGATGAGAACAAAAGTTATTCCCTAATAGATAAATGATTAAAAGATATAAACAGTTCTCAAAAGAAGAAAGGCATGCTATGAACAATGGTATGAAAAATAATGTCCCACATCACAATTAATAAGGGAAATGTAAATTAAAACCACTCTACAGTTAAACCTCCCCCATCAAATTGGCAAAAATAACAAAAGAGGAAAATGACAATTGTTGGAGGGCACATGGGAAGACAGGCACAATAATGCACTGTTGGTGGAATTATGAAGTGTTCCAACAGTTCTGGAAAGCGATTTGGAATTATACATACAAGTCACAGAACTGTGCATACTTTGTTTGACCTAGCAATACTACTTTGGGCTTATACCTCACAGAGAATAAAGAAAAAGAGGGAAAATTCATATGTACAGAAAAATTTATAGCAGTGTCATTTTGTTGTAGAAAAGCACTGGGGATTGGGCAGCTAGGTGGCACAGTAGATAGAGCGCCAGCCCTGGATTCAGGAGGTCCTGAGTTTAAATCCCCCCTCAGACACAGGATACTTACTAGTCGTATGATGCTAGACAAATCTCTTAACCCTAATTGCCTCACTGAAAAAAAAAAAAGAAAAGAAAAAAAAGAAAAGCACTGAGGGGAAAAGTAGATACCCATTAATTGGGGAATTGGGAAACAAATTATGGTATATAAATTTTATTACATACTATTATGGCATATGAATATTATTACATCTTAAATTCAGAAAGATCTGGAAAGAGCAATCATGACTCTAGAAGATTGATGGGGAATCATAAGTGAGAGAATAAAGGAGTAGAATGAATTTTTTCAGAAACAGTCAATATGTGGATTTGTCAATGTGTGTATAATTATGAAAGAGTACTTTTTTAAGTGCGGAGAGTTGGGGTTGTCAAGTAGTAGTGAGAGTGAAACAAAAAATGGAAGAAAAGAAATAAAAGAATGTCAAGGAATTATTAAGAAAAATAACAGAAAGCAGAAAGAAATTTAGAAGGGGACTCAGATAAACAGGGCAGTGTTGGAACTACCATATTCAATTTAAATTATATTTTAAAAATGACTTGTACTTAATGGAGATTCATGGATTCATATGGTCTTCATTTTCTGTTTTTCTTTGTATAAGGAAATGTTCATATTTACTGATGTTCAACAAATTTGTAATAATAAAAAGGAATGTTAAAAAATAATAGCCAGCATTTACATAACCTTTAAAGTTTACAAAACACTGTATGTATTTTATATCATTCAATCCTCACAACAATCCTAGGAAGTATATACTATTACTCTCCTCATCTTATAGATGAGGAAACTGAGGCTGAGGAAAGTTAAGTAATTTGCCCAGGGTCATAAAGCTAGTCAGTGTCTGAGGCAAGATTTGAACTCAGGGCTTCTTGAATTCAAATCCAGCACTCTTAACTCCTATGGCACTGAGATCCAGACACTATAGAGGGTGAAGCTCCTTAGAGTACAAGTCATACACGAGCATCCTAGCAATGCAATCCCCTGGAGTAACAACTTTGCAATAACCTCTCAGCAAACAGAAAAGATGCTACTCAGATCATTCGTATGGGAGGAGCCGTTAGTACTAGTAAATACAGATCTAGGTTAACTGCCTTCTGTAAAGTCAACAACTGAGGAGAAACTGAGATTATGCTTCTAGGTGAATACTCATCGCTTATTCTCTGTTTTTGCCCTTACTCCCGCAAGCTGTGGTATCTAGGGTCTGTTGATTATAATAGTTTGAAGGGCCTGGCTCCTCCTAATCTCTAAACATTTGCTCACCAAGCACCTATATTCTGGAACCCTAAGGATGTTCTCTGTGAACTTCACAGCTGGCAAATGCCTTGAACATAATGTAAACTCTTAATAATATATGCTTAAGAACTTTCATTTTTTTTTCTTTAAGGAAAGTTTAAACTTGGTGCCTATCTTTTTGCTTCCAAGTAGCTGCCACGCCTGCTTACAAGGGATAGGGTGTTAAATCTTTCACTTATTTGTTTACAGTTTCAGCTAGAGAGGTGTTAATTGCTCCTTTAACCTCTCATTTGGGAGTTTCTTACACGGCTTTTACTGTGTATCCTTTTACACAAAGAGAAAAGTCTATCCTGTATAGCTTGGGTTGCCCTCTAACCCCCTCGACTCCACACCTTAGCATGCTGCTTCTGCTCCTGGTTGGTTGCAAACAGTTCATCCAAAAAAGAAAAACAACAACAACAAAAAAACAAAAACAAAAAAAAACCAACAACACTCTCAATCACTGTGCCATCTACACAATCAGAAAAAAAAATTCCCTCTCTAGTTAAGAGACCACTGTGCTCCAAAAAGTACCTCTAATAAAGTTTCTTGAAACATTTTGTGTATAATTGCTTATTTTCATCTAAGATCCCAGAGTGTGCTGGACTGGCTTTCTAGAGCTGATGGTTATATTTTTTATGTGAGCATTTACACATGTGAGCAAATGTCACAAATCAGGACTTTATTTATTGTTTTGTTGATTGTCTAGAGTTAAATAAGTAGTGGAAAAAACGTTAATATTAGGATTAATAAATTTTAAATTAAGTTAAGATTAAACTTAAAAGTGTGTGCTGCATATATTGCCCTTCTACCAGCTAGTTAAACTTCTATCAGCACACCCTTGCTGTAATCATATTTGAACGGAATGGTGGTGGGTTTTTGTTTGTTTGTTTTGTTTGTTTTTTGTTGTTGTTATTGTTGTTCTTTGTATTTTGGAGATTAGGTGTTCCCATTTTACCCAGGCCACATGCCTGTTGCAAGTGTGGCAGTCATTCACAGACAGGACTCCTCTCACTGCTGATCATCTTGGGAGCTTTACCCTTTTGCATTTCTAACATAGGTGGGTCTGCCCCTCCTTAATCAGTCTCATGCTCTGTCCCTCCCCTCCAGAGCTCTCCTTGTTGATGTCAGACTTAGTCTAGATATCTAATTGTCTAAGCTCTCTGTAGCTCAGAACTCACAAGCTCAAGTAGTCTACCAGCCTCACCCTCCCCAGTAACAGGGATGACAGGTATACATCACCACACACACAGCAGAATGGTTTTTAAGACATCCAGAGAACAGATTATTGGAGCCTGAAAGAATTAGAAATCATGTGATCAATCAAGCCTCTCCAGATTTCCAGATGAATAAATGTATATGCAGAGGTAAAGTAACCTGCCCAAAGTTACATAGCTAATGAGAATCAAGACAGAACCAAGCACTCAGGCTGGCTTTCTTGCCATGCTGGCTTCCCATTTGCCTCACAATCCTGCAGGAGACAGACACTCCTCCTTCCATCCTCTCGCTTGTTTGATGTCACCTTTGAGATCTATGCTGTTGATTTTTTGGGGACCAAATTGTTACTTCTTATCACCTGTACTGTATAAGGTATGCAAATATAAGGAATGTAGCTGATGGATCATAGGTCCTTAGTAGCAACTTTCTCCACTTTTCTGCTTCTTTTTAAAAATGTAGCATAGAATCAAACTTCAAAAAGCATGATATTGACTTTTCCTTGATTTTCATATATATGACACTTAATAAAACCGCTGTATATAGCTTTCCTTACTCACATGTACTTCATAATTATGAGTACCAGCCACCTATAACTCCTCAACCTTTAAAAACATGTTTTCTCTTTTTGAATGACTACTCTAAGTTACCATTATTATTTGTGATAAATGTTAATTCTTTCATAAAATGTGATTGCTGTGCGGTCATTTGTGCTATTGGAGGGAGATCCACATCAATGAGATTATCCCTGAATATCACTAGGGAGCTAAACAATTCTTCATAATACCATGAACAGATCAAATACCTTGCATTTGTACAACCTTTCATTGAACACTGAATTGAGAATTAAGCTACCTTGGGCTGGTAAATGTATAACAATCAGCTCTCTAGGGGGGAAAATTTACATAAAATACACTTTGAAGTTTGATCTGCATTATTAATATTTTCTCAAGTCTAGACAATCAGCAAAACAATATATGAAGACTCGATTTGTTGCATTTGCCAATTTCTGAGGTGTAAATGTGTCCACTAAAATGTTAACAGGTTCAGGAAAGCCTGCATGAGCTGCATTCTAGTGCCCACTCTCCTTTAGTTTCCTTATTTGTAAAATGAAGAGGTTAGACTAGATGACTTCCAAAATCCCTTATAATTCTAAGGGACTATTCTTCTATTTTGTCATTTAAATTTTCTCAAATGAGAGATGAGAAGAGTGGTAATGATTTTTATTTTAAAGATGAATATGATCCATAAAGTTATTTTTCCAGCTAGTTAGTGGTGTAAGTTAGTGCTCAAACCTAGTATTCTTTTTACTATACATGATGAAAGTTCATTTTCAGGAATCTGTGATTTCATAATTATGGTTGCTTCTTCCTTCACTGACACAGATTGTCCTAGTAAATGGAGACAGCTAAGTGACTCCTTGGTTAGAGTGCTGGACCTGGAGTCAGTTCAAATTTGTCCTCAGACACTAACTGTCACCCTGGACAAGTCACTTAACCATGTTTGCCTTGGCTCTTCATCTGTAAAATGAACTGGAGAAATAAATGGCAAACTGCCCTAGTTTCTTTGCCAAGAAAACCCAATACAGGGTCTTGAAGATCAACAACAACATAACTTAGAATCATAGTATTTATATGGCACTTTAAAGCTTGCAAAAAGAAATGGGCTTTCAGAGTTCCTTTCACCAAAAAATCAAGTGTCTTTAATTTGTCCTGGTGATAAACTTAAGCTAGGTAGTTTGGTAGTCTTAGATATACAACAGATATACAACAGATATACAATCCATCACTAGATTCAGACGCAAAATTTTACCACATTGGTTAGCATCTGCCGGAGCTTAATTTCTGCTTGCACAACCTTCTAGAATGGAGTGTAACCTCCAGTTATGCTGAGCCATCTGAGAAGAACTTAGTGGACACTTATGTTGAAGGCACACATGGGAGAAAGGAGTGGAAAATCTGAGAGGAAAAGAAAGAGAAAATTAAGAGTGGATAAGAAGAAAAGAAAGGGGGTGAAAAAGTCACAGTGTGGGTGAATCATGTTGTTTAAACTTACAAATTATCTAGTTTTGGCATAAGGTTAAACATAGTCTCTACTCAAGGAATTTAGATAAAAAGACAAGCTATAACACCACCAATTTTAGGAGATAACAGACAATTCATTTATTCAGCAGTAAAGAGTATAAGTAAGGAATGTTATTTGATTTGATAACAGTAAAGTACTCTATTTCCACAAGATTCAATATTAAAGCTTCTGAAAAGAATAATGAAGTATCGTTTTGGTCATTTAGTGAATAGTAAGTTTCTTTTACTATGGCAATTCAAAACGTTTAATGATGTCTATAGATGAAATGTTAAATCAAACAACTGTTAAAGACAACGGATGAGGGGAAAATTCAGGAGGAGAAAAATCAATTGAAGTGTCAAATACCAGCATTCTTACTTGTTGATAAATTGTATGACTTTAAAAAGACAATCGTATTTCATTAGGTTAAAAATAAATCTTTTGAGTTTAAATTTGTAAGATTTACTTTGAGTGACATTTCTCTACACAACAGAATGATTTATTTAATTTTAGGAAGGAATATTGACCAATATTATTCCATTGCTTTTCATAAGTTCATAGCTTTAGAACTGAAAGGGAACTTAGAAGCATTTTAATCCAATTCTCTTATTTTATAGATGAGGAAACTGAGGTCAGTTGAGGTTAAATGACTTGCCCAAAGACAGAGAGAAAGGATCCAAGCCTGAACTTGAATGCAGATCCTCCTCTGGCTTCAGATTTAATTCCTTTTCTACTGCAGCACACTGCCTCCCCTTTTCATCGAAAAGAAATGTGTCCAATGTTTTTATGTGATGTCTAGGCTTCTTTATAAAATTAACTTGTTCAGAGTAATTTTTCTTAGTCATGTACGACCTCATGACTCTATTTGGGGTTTTCTTGGTAAAGATACTGGAGCAATTTGCCATTTCCTTCTTCAGTTTATTTTATAGATGAGGAAACTGAGGCAAGCAGGGTTAAGTGACTTGCCCAGAGTTGCATAGCTAGCAAGTGTCTGAACTTAAGAAGATGAGTCCTCCCGATTTTAGGCCTGGCACTTTATCCACTGCACCACCTAGCTGACCCCAAATTAACTGTAGATAAATTTTTAAAAATGAAAACATGGTGTCTTTGATTTTTCTTCTTTAGTTACCTATATAGGAGAATGATTCTTGTCACATATTTCAGAGACCTACCTACGGAGAGTATTTCAGAAAACAAAGCTGGTAAAAACAAACATTCTTCTTCTTAAAGTCAACTAATACCAGAAAATAATGAATTACTAGCAGATACTTTTGCT
Organism: Vombatus ursinus; assembly: GCF_900497805.2. NCBI lineage: Eukaryota > Metazoa > Chordata > Mammalia > Diprotodontia > Vombatidae > Vombatus > Vombatus ursinus. The sequence goes on along the minus strand of NW_020954590.1, from coordinate 48,726,767 downwards.
TTTTTGTTGTATTTCTTAAAGTGCATATTGTTTCTAGAGAAAAAAATGAGATTCTAGGAAATCTGTGCTCTTAAAAGTCCTGTTTAAACCTCATTTTTCAGAAAACCCACTATCTTGCATTTTTAGTTCCATGGGTCATTATTGTTCACATCGTATCACATTCTATTGAAATCAGAGTTACCAGATTATATAATGTCATGCAAGTCATGTTACTGCCCTCTAATCTTCTTCACTTTGTATTTAATCAATCTCCTTTGTGTATAAACTGTCAGTTGATTTTAACTACAAGAATGAACTTTATTTGTTCCATGGTCAGTAAACATTTTTGGCAAATTCTTGATACTATGACTATATTCTATGGTAAGATTTGTTCTCTGACTATATTGATATGATTAAAAAACACTGGGTCAGAAACTAAGTTTGATGTGTTTTGGGCTGTGTTAACTAGTGAATCATAGTTCAAATGATATTATGGTTGCATGGTTGTTAAAATAGAAAGGAAAAATATGGGTTTTTTTTTCAGTCACTATGTATAAATGTAGCTTACGTTTCTTTCATTCTGGAATAGTTTAGACTGAGGAATAGCCTTTATAGGGAAATTACATTAAAGTTCTATAAATCAGTAATATGAAATTCTACACAACTCATACTCTCCATGCTCTTCAGCTCAATCTCATATTCTTAAAAAAGGAAGAAAAAACAGTGAGATAACCACCCCCCCCCAAAACAGAATACAACTGAGAAAACCAGCCAGCTTATATTAAAGCTAACTTTCTGGAGATTTCAGTTTCCATATATCCAGACTCCCATTTATACACCCTTACATAAATTATCTTTACACAAAAGAACTGAGATGTCTGAGAAATTGCCTCACACACAGCATAAATAATCATCTTACGAAATACAAAACAAACTAGGTTAATTCAATGTTAAGGTTCACATTTTAATCCTCAAAAGCCAGAGAGTTCATAGTGGGGCCTTCCATGGTAACCACAGTTTTTAAAAGGTTCGTGATGACAAAACAAGAGCAGTATCATATTTTATTTGGAAAACAGAATGACTCTAAACTCCAAAACGACAAAAACTCTACAACCTCCATGGTTTTTTTTTTTAATATTAACATGGAGAAACAGAATTTGTTTTTCACCAGCCTAAGGTTAATGTAAATGTAAAATAGATTCTCAATGGCATTAATGCTTAGGAACAAGAAAGAAGCACATACCAAACTTTTGGACTTTTTAGTTTTGCTAATTTTTTTAAGGAAGAGATTTCAAACTAATTAGATATTGAACCTCACCAAATGTCACACTAAAATGGATTTTTTTTCCTTTTAAACTTTTATAATAAAATTGTCCAAATAATTTAAATAAACTAAATGCTTTTCTAAAAAAATATGTCACTGTTTTGTTATTTTGGGGATTTATGAACTTAATTATTTTAATTTCATTCCAGAGTTGGGGTTCTTAACCTGGAGTCCATGGACCCTCTTAGATATAGATTTCAAGGAGTCTATATATATTTTTTAATATTTTGAAAATGATATTTCAATATAATTGGTTCTTTTTGTAATATTGTGTATTTTATTTTATGCATTAAAACATTATTCTGAGAAAGGTTCCATAGTCTTCACTAACTGCCAAAGGGATCCATGACAAAAAGAAAGTTAAGGACCCCTGTTGCAGAGGCTGCATGACATGCCACCACTTCAGGTTTATCTGAACACCAAATCTTTTTCATGTATCTGGAAAAGCATTTTGTCCTGGTTTATTGAATAAAGGAGTCAGCCTTCACAACTTGGTTCCATACTACCTGTTCAGGCTTTTTACACCTAACTCTCCTTCATACATTTTATGGTTCAGCCTAACTGGGTTTTCTGAAAAATTATATTAAAACAGGACTTTCAAGAACACAGATTTCCTAGAATCTCATTTTTTTTTCTCTAGAAACAATATGCACTTTAAGAAATAAAACAAAAAGGCAAAAGTATCTGCTAGTACTTCATTATTTTCTGGTATTAGTTGACTTTAAGGAGAATAGTATTTGTTTTTATCAACTTTGTTTTCTAAAATATTCTCTGTAGGTAGGTCTCTGAAATATGTGACAAGAATCATGTTTGTGCTGTTCTCCATACACAAACTTCAATGGCCTGTCCCCATGCCTTTGCACAGGCTGCCCTCACACCTCAAATGCAGTCCTTCATCTTTAACCCTTAATATCCCTAGCTTCCTCCAAATCTCAGCTCAAACCTGCCTTCCAGTTGAGGTCTTTCCTAATCTCTCCATCTGCTATCCCCTCCCTCCTTCCTACATTTACTTTATATACATTGTGTGTGTGTGTGTGTATGTAATGTACAAACATATGGTGATAACCCCCTGCTCCCCCCCACATACACACACCTCCCAAAGTAAGCCCCTTGAGGTTAGGGGACCATTTCACTTTTGTCTTTGTATTTCTAGCACCCAGCATAGAACCAGGCACATGGTGAACCTTGATTAATACTTGGTTTACTGAACAAACCCTGCATACAAGGATGTATGACTCAATCAGGGCATATGCTGTATGACCTGTGGAGTCTCCTGTTATAATTTAGTTGATCCTAAAGGGAACTAACTAATGAGAATGGAAGAAACCTCGGAGGAAACCAGGTATAGATTTTTTTAAGTACATGGACTTAGTCAAACTTATTTTACTGAGTTAGAAAAAATAGTAACAAAGGCCATTTGAAAGAATAAAAGGTCAGGAATTTCAAAGAAACCAAGGGAAAAGGATGTAAAGAGAGTAGATTCAGCAGTATCAGACCTAAAACTATATTATAAAGTGAGAGCATTGGTGAAGTGTGAAAAGGATAATTTTGATTATTTTAAATTAAAATTTTCTTGTATAAATAAAACCTATGTAGCCAAGAACAGAAGTAATGCAGAAAATTAGGGAAAAAACTTTAATAGACAATCTCTCAGATAGGATATGATTGGGTTGGAATGTTGCTGGGTACAGGAAATAATGAGCTGCTTGATTTAGAAAAACATGGAAAGACTTGGACTTATGAAGGAAGATGCTATACACCTTCAGAGAAAGAGATGATAGGAGGAAATAAGCATAGTATGGTCTTACATATATGTATATGTGTATATATGTGTATGTTTATAGATATCTATGTATATGTATATGTCCATGCTTAATTGTAGCCTTCTTTAAGTTAGGGGTGGGAGGGAGGAGGAAAAGAATAAAGTAAAAAGTGCAAGCGGAGAACAAAAGAAAACCAATAAGGAAGCAAAGAAAAGCTGGGCAGCTTTGAGAATAATGTGTACTGTTTATCATATAGGTTTTCTTGAAGTGGAAATTTATTGTTTTATATTGAATCCTCTCTTATGATTTGCTATGTCAAAAAACATGGTAATGTTTTTTTTTCTGTATTTAAGTTTAAAATAAAAAAAAATTAACAAAAAATACATGGACTTCAAGATGTGGTTTATATATTTGTATATTCAGTAACCTAGCACAGTGCCTTGCACATAGTAAGTACTTAATATTGATTGATTGATTAATGCTAAAAGTTTTTTTTATAACTCGAGGAGCTATTATTTGGATATAGATTTTATTTGAAAACTTTGAAATAGAAAATCCTTTGTTTACTAAGTGTCTATAATAACCAATTTCTTTAAGTTACTCTAAAGACTAACATTCTATTAAATTTTCCTGTACTACTTCTTTTGAAGTGATGTCAGTCAATGAGTCAAAAAAATACTAATTAAGTAGTTACTACATGCCAAGTGCTGTGTGCTTTTCATTTAAAAAACAAGGCATTCCCTGAGCCTATTTAGTTAAATTGCATAGCTAGCTTCAGGTACCTGTTTTCAATGTGAACTGTTCTAATTATGAGCAATGAATGACTTAATTAATCTAGGGACGAAAAGGAGAGCCCCAGGTTTAGCTTAAAGTTTTGCCAGATGGGAAGTTTATCAAATTATTAGTAAATAATTACATTGCTCTTTAGTCCCCAAGTTAGGGAGAGATTCCCTAAAGATTGGCTAGAGACTGGGATCACTGCCTTATTTTTAATCTTGTGTAAACTTTAGCTATTTCAGGGAGTGGGGAGGAAATAAGCATTTATATAGTACTTACTCTGTGCCAGGTACTGTGCTAATCACTTTACATATATTATCTCATTTTATTCTTACAACAACCCTGCAAGGTAGGTGTTGGTATTATATCTCTTAATTCACCCTTTACGCTACTAATGTACAAAAATACAATACACAACTTTTGTAGTCCATCATAGATTCTTTTTATGTGATAGAAAGCAAAATCAAAATAAAGGAACAACTTAAAACAGAGCAAGAGGACACATAACACATGGATTCCAGGTAAGCAGCCAGTCATGGGGATGGGGAAGTCGGAAAAAGAAAATTTTTTTCTGGAGCGTCTTTAATTCTTAAATGCTTGTGGCTAGTGTCTTCACTCTTGGGATTTCTCAGAAAGCATTTGTGTTGCCCCAGATCTGGCCCACTGTCCACTGGCCTCTCTTTTCCTGCCAGGACTTCTCAGGGAGCCCTGCATCAGTCAGAGATCTAGGCAACCCACCTATCTTCCAGGATGCTCTGTGTCAGCCCCAGATCCAGGCTTCTGGTTAGACATTGAGGAAAGGCCTTGAATAGTCTAATCATCTGCATCACTCAGTGGACTTCTCTTCAGTCACTGATAATCTTGATCTCATTTCTCAATAGGTAGCATACTGTCACACCATCTTCCTAACCTGTCCATCTTACTGCCTGCTCCCTTGTTCCCATTCCTCTCAGCCTACCTCTTACCCCTCCAATGTTCCAGTCCCAAATCTACCCTCTCCTTTTCCTGTGCTCTCTAGGATGTCTGCTCCATAGGTAGCAAAATTGCTTTCATCTTAAAGCTTTTCCTTTCTTATTCCTTCCATCTTCTGTTACTTTCTGAAACTTGGTTCCTTCCTGATGACATAGCATCCCTGGCCACAGTTTACTGTACTAGTTGAACTTTCACTCATAATCTCCCTCTAGTATCTCCTTCCCCACCCCATCCCAACTCACTGGTCATGATGGGGGAATTAGGATGCTCTTTGCTCCCCACTGCCACTTCCAGAATTTCTCTCTCCTACCATCATTCACTAATTTTCCTCTGAGGTTCATGCAGTCCATATTTAGCACCCAAGATTCTAGTAGCTGTGATCTACTTACTGTAAGCAGTACTCTCCTTCATTGAGTTTAATGCCTGGAACATAGTCTTTTTCTCCTTTTCAACTTCTGAACTCCAGCATACGTATTGATACTCCTTCAAATACCCTAACTTCTCAGTTCCTCAATTTTCTTATTTCCCATGACCTACTTCTCCACTAAGCTACTTACAGAGATGGGCATATCCTTGATCTTGCTACCAACCCAAAAGTATGCCACTTCTTTGTTCATGAACTCCGAAATGCCCTTATGTGTTCATAATCTTTTATCATTCTGTCTTTTCTTCTGCCTTCAGACTCCTTGATTCTGACTATAATCTTCAATCCTTTTACCCACAGTTCTTTCCCAGGCCATCATGCCTCACATAAAGAGCTCTTCTCCTTTCCAAGGCAAACTGAGCTCTCTCCCTGTCTACTTGCAACCTCCTTTGCTACCTCCTCACAAACAGACTCATGTATCCCTCCATCTTCTAAAAACCCTCACTTTATGTGTCCCCTGCTAGCCATTATCCTATATCTCTCTCCTTATAGTGGTTATACTCCTTGAAAAAGTCGCTATAATTTGTGCCTGCACTTCCTTTCCCCTTAATCTCTGCTTAACTCTCTGAAGTCTGGCTTCTGACCTCATCATTCATCTGAAATTGCCCTCTCCAAGGTTCTCATTGATTTCTTAATTGGCAAATCCGATTTCCTCAATCGTCATCCTTCTTGGCCTGTCTGCAGATTTTGACACTGTCAGTCACTCCCTTCTCTTGAATAATCTCCTCTCTAGGTTTTCATGACATTGCTTTCTGTCCTTCTGTCCTCCTTCCCCTCCTACCAGTCTGACTGCTCTTCCTCAGTCTCCTTTGTAGTAACTGTGCAGCTCTACACTGGGCCTTCTTTTATTCTTCTATACTAATTCACTTAGTGATCTTCTCAGCTCTCATGGATTCAGTTACCATCTCTATGCAAATAATTCTCAAATCTGTTTATTCAGCGCTAACATCTCTCCTGACATTCAATCTCATAAGTCTAACTACTTAATGGACATATTGAATTGTATTTCCAGTGAGTGTCTTAAACTCAACATATCCAAAATGGAACTTACATCTTTCCCCCCAATCCTTCCCCTCTTCTGAACTTTCTTATTACTGTGAAGGGGCACTACCATCCTCCCAGTCACCTAAGTATCATACTCAACTCCTCACTTTCACTTACCCTCCCCCCCATACCCAACCTGTTGTCAAAATCTGCCATTTTCTACTTTCATAGCATTTCTTGTATATATCCCTTTGTCTCCTTTGATACTTCTGCCACCGTGGTGCAGGCCCTTATCACTTCAAACTTGGACTATTGCAATAATCTCCTGGTTGGTCTCCCTGTGTCAAGTATCTTACCACTCTAATAGTCTATCCTCCACTCAGTTGCCAATATGATCTTCCTTACATGCAGGTGTGACCACTCTACCCCTCTACTCAATAAACCATAGCAGCTCCACCTTCTTTTTTTTATTAATTTATTTTGATTTATCAACAATCACTTCCATATGCTTTTGAGTTTAAAATTTTTCTCCCCCTTCCTCCTTACCACCCTCCCCGAGACGGCACACAATCTGATATAGGCTATACATATACCTTCCTATTAAACATATTTTCACATTAGTGATGTTGTAAGTAAGAATTAGAACCAATAGGAGGAACCACCAGAAAGAGGAAACAAAACTCAACAGAAGAGAAAAAAAAATAGCAAATACTATGCTTCGATCTGCATTCAAATTCCATAGTTCTTTCTTTGGATGCGGATAGCATTTTCCATCACGAGGCCTTTGGAGATGTCTTAGATCCTTGTATTGCTGGGAAGGGTCAAGTTTATCAATATCAGTCATCGCACAAAGTGGCTGTTATTGTGTACAATGTTCTCTTGGTTCTATTCACTTCACTCAGCATCAGACCATACAACTCTTTCCAGGTTTTTCTGAAGTCAGCCTGTTCATCATTTCTTATAGCACAATAGTATTCCATTACATTCATATACCACAATATGTTCAGCCATTCCCCAATTGATGGGCATCCTCTCAATTTCCAATGCTTAGCCACCACAAAAAGAGCTAGCATTCCACCTTCTGCTACCTTGCCCCGGTAAAGATAACTCTGCCTTGAGGATTGCTTGCTATTGGTGAATCCCTGCCTGGGATTGCCAAATATTGACGAGCTATAGCCATTGTTGTTGTTGTTTGTCCTTCATTCTCAAAGTGGACCAATGACATCATGAAAGTGATGTCTTGATTTGCTGGTGAATTGGATTTAAGCGAGTCAGAGTTTCACAAAGTCAGCAGCCTCACTCCAGAGTCATCAAAGTCCAGTGGCAAGACAGAAGTGAAGATGACTGGAAATGGCCCAGTGCCATAGCCATGTTGCTTATTTCACTTTCCACCCAATCTCCAGTCTGGCATTCTTGGTCTGTCCCCAAAGCTAGAGCCTTGTCTCTGAGATTTCCTCCAGTTTACCCTATATTTTTATTGTATATACATGGTGTGTCCCCCATTAGAATGTGAGCTCCTTGAGGGTAGGGATTTTGGCTTTTGTATCCCCAGTACTTAGCACAGAGCCTGGCACATAGTAAGTACTTAATAAATGATTCTTCGCTTGCCTTGACTTGGAGGCTGGCTTATAGTCCAGCTGACCTATTATGTTCAGTCTGAATCTCAGAATACATACCACAAACATATTGTAGGGACCCAATGTCCATTCCTACATCTTTTGCTTCTCCTCACTCTCTTCATATCTCTCTTACCAGCCCAAAAAAAGGTTTTTCCATGCCAACTTAACTCCATCTAGTATACTCCAAGTTTTGTGATATCTCATCTCTCTCTAGGCTAGGAAAAGACCTATTGAAACACTGCACTATGAATGCTAGTATCCTTAGTTAGCCCTAGGATTCCTCTTCTTCTAACCTACAGAAGAATCAGGCCCATTCACAGCTGGGCCTATGCTTAAGTATATTGTACTGTGATTTCAGGATTATCAAGAAAACTCTAACTGTACCATGATATAAATACCAGTATGGTGGGGCAAATCATAGAATGTAGTCCTCAACAGAGTTTTTCTTCCATTCTTCTGGGTCACAGATTATAAACAACACACTCCTGTCCTCTACTGCTGTATTAGATTGCAAAGATCAGGTGAGGTGCAACTATTCTTTATGTAACCTGGGGCTTAGCAAATAGCAAATAAACCCAATTTTACAATCTGATAGCAAATAAAAAACAAAGAAATTTTACAGGTTAGGGTATACCAGAAGTGGAGTGAATGAACTATCTCACTAAGAGTGGGACAGTTGGAGTTCCAACCCTCATTGAAGGGGAAATCTCTGCAATCTCTTGTGTGATAAGCTGGGAATGAGGTCATAATCAAGGCACCAGCTCCTCTATATGTTAGCTTCTACTGGAAGAGAATCTGGAGTCATTTACCCGCTCTCTCAAAGCCATTAAGCTAAAAGAAGTAAGATTTCTCCTCCAAGTTCTCAATAACTCTACTCCTCCAACTTAGGTAAGGAACATCAAAGTAATTGATCTGTACCAATGAGTAGAGTCTTATAGGCTTGAGTTTGGGTTAAATTTACAACCAAAAAATATAGGAACTCACACATTAAAGTGTCATCCATCCACCGTTTTTTTTCTTAGAAACATTAGTTACCTTACTATAAATTATCTTGCTCAACTAAAGGTTATTCTAAGGTAGCATGGTATAGAGGATAGAATCTGAAATGAAAGACCATGGGTTTAAGTGTCAGTCTTTACCTTAAAGTCAGTATTGTGACTTTGGGAAAATTACTTTGTCTCTCTGCTGCTTATCTGAAAAATTAGGAAATCCTAGATCTCTAAGTCTCTTTCAATCCTTAATCTATGAATCTAACCTCAGATGAACCTGAATTTGGATAAAGAAAGCCTAATAGTTTTCATTGAATTTTGTCATTTTCCTGAATACATATAAGAATTGTGAAAAGAAATTTGAAATAAGGAGTGAACCCAGTGTGACAAAAGTAATAACAGAGGTCCTTCTTCTTCTGGTCTGTCCTTTTCTTTCTGATGTTAACACAGTTTTACAATGGCTTTAGTGTCTTTACAGAGAGAAGGGAAACTTCATCCCCTACAAGCTTGTGCAAAAGGTAACAGGTGATGAATGTGCCCCAGCACCAACTCTAATTGGAGGGAAGCTATTATAACAGGCCAAGTGAAAGGTTGGGTAAATGTTTTAAGAGAGAAGGAAGGCAGGGACATTCAAACTGGGGCCAGAAAGAAATGAAGGAAAGAAGAAAATGGTAGGCATAAGCTAGGAGCCAGACTCAAACAGCAAAAGGAAACCAGGTTTTGGTGTCAGATGACCTGGGTTCAAATTCTACCTCTGATACTTATGACCTTTGTGACCTTGAGCAAGTCAGTTAAGTTCCCGGGGCCTCAGTTTTCAGAATTATGGCTTATATCGTGAGATCCCTTCCAGGCCCGTATCTGGCATCTTGTATGGACTGTGATGACAGTGATGAGAAGGAGCACTCTCAACATGTGCATAGGGTTTCTGAGATATGGTTGCTGCTATGCCAAGAAGCCCGGATACTTATGTTGATACTGTTCAGAGAAGCCAACATATCCCAGGCTTTCTAGGTTGATGTGCTGAAGTGACTAAGCAAAGAGATCGCTCTGGAGGCTTATTTTTAACATCCAGCAGTCAGTGGCTTGTGGTATGCAACTCCTGCAGTGTATGGTGGGAGGAGGTAGTTTTGGGAAATGGGTGGTGAGTGTTTGCTGTTGATTGTAATTTTCTAGTTATTTACCTTGTCTTTCTATTTTAAGTAAATGTCCTTCTGCATTACTCTGATGTCATGTGGGTAACTCTGGCTGGTCTAGATTTAGAGAGTAATAGACTATAGATTCAAACAATGTCAGATATCTCTAGGGGTGCTACACATAAAATGAGTATATCGACTAAAACCCTATGTTCCTAACTCTCCATTTTTCAGACCAAAGAAGCTGCAGAACTCATGCTATTCAGAGCTGGAATTAGGGCACATTTTGTGTATGAGTATGTGTAGTGGTATTACCAGAGATTTTATATAAAGGTGGAGTGTCAAATGAATTACTTAAAGGCACTAAAAATGCCTTTATCTTCTCTACTGATCCAGTCATCCCACTTCCACTTAAAGGTGCTAACCTGAATCAAGCAGGTGAAAACACTCCTATTGAATTAATCAATGAAGGTCTTAAGTAGGTGCAAAAAGTGCTTGATGAACTGACAAAGTAAGGTGATGCTACATAGTGGGTGCATTGTTATTAGCTGAGGAGACTGGATCATGCCCCATGGCTTGTCTGTAAAATAAAAGGGAAGTTCAGAAACCAGGTACTTGAGTATGTGGCACCTTAGAGAAAAGAACAGTTCCCTTGGGATTCCATATGTGCTGGAATTATTATTGCTGCTTTTTTGGAGGGAAGATTATTACTATAAAACCTTAGTAAAATATTCCTCTCTAAAAGTTAATTGAATCTTGTTGACTAGTTGATAAAAACTGATAATAATTGAAGAGAGGCACATTGATATGGGCTCATGATCTATAGCATTAGAAAGACATTTCCTAACCTTTCAAGGTCCCTTAAAACCCTAATCAAAGAAGTAGCAATTTCTCCCTGCTCCTCCACCCCTTAACCAATCTGCCACTGAGTGGAATATAGTGTAAATAGACCACAAGCCTGCCACTGAATTTACTGCATCACCTTGATTAAAAAAGAAAGAGATCAAAAATTTCTATCTCCCCAAAAGTTACTGCATTTTTCTCTCTCCTTTTTAGTGCTAAATGTCTTTGAAAACATATAATAAAGAAGGTAAGCACTATTTTAAATATTCAGTCAACTACCAATTTAGCACTACTAATTGTCCACCACCATTACTTTGATAATTTAATCGATCTGTGATCTCACTGATGTGGGTACGTCCTACAATGATGTATCCTACAGACAATCCTCATGCCTTCTCATCCAGTGTGACTAGGCCCTGTACTCCTATAAGTCCTCCACAGGAGATCCACCTAACATGCCAAGAGCCTTTTATTAGATTTCTTAGTGTTGCATAGATCATTGTGTATATTCCATCAGTAGATGGAACTCATGGACATTAAACAACTCTTCCTCACTCTTGCTGTGACTGGCCCACCTTCTTCTTCTTTTTTATTGGTGAGGCAATGGGGTAAAGTGACTTGCCCAGGGTCACACAGCTAGTAAGGGTCAAATGTCTGAGGCCAGATTTGAACTCAGGTCTTCCTGAATCCAGGGCCGGTGCTCTATTCACTGTGCCACCTAGCTGCCTTGGCCACCTTCTTTAAGTATCATATACCTCTCTGATGATGTTTTTTATCTTTCTTCTTTCAAGTAATTCTTCCTTGGTTATGTGTCTCAGCTTAGTCATGTTCACAATATACTACTCCATTGTCCTTTGAGTGATCCACAGCTTTAATGTTACAGAGATTGACATTCCATGACTCATAGTCGTAATGTATCATCAGAAGGATATTGATATTAAAATGATGAGCCCTTTTTTTTTCCCTGAAAGGAACTTGGACACTTTCCCAAAGACAAAACAACTGACTCTCATCTTCCTGTCCAGTTCTAGTTTTCTCTCTCTCTCTCTCTCTCTCTCTCTCTCTCTCTCTCTCTCTCACACACACACACACACACACACACACACACATATACACAAACACACAGGCCAACCCTCTGGGTTGTCCATCTAACAGCATATTGTAGTCCGGACAATAGGCCTTTATAGAATCATAGGTTTTAGAGCTGTAAGGGGTCTTAGGGGGTCATCTAGTTCATAGTTTTTATATCTTTTTATAGATGAGGAAACTGAGGCCCAAAGAGGTTAAGTGACTTGCCCAATTCACACAGGTTATATTAGAGGCAGAATATGAACTTAAATCCTTTGGTTCCAGTACCAGGGTGCACTCCACTATACCATCCTTGATCCACTTGTTTTTTATTGTGTAAGCAGTTAGGCCACACAATTTTGAATGCTTATGGATTACATTTAGGAAGTTCTGCAGAGTTCCCATTTTTGATCCACAAAGCATGATGCTGTTCACAAATAGGAGTTATCTGGAAGACCTTGCCATCTGGCTTGGACTTGGACTTTGTACTAGAGCTCCACCATAACAGCGGCAAATATCTTCGGCAAACACACACCTCTCTTTTTCAGGCTTTGCTTGATACACATAATTAAAGGGATATCAAACAAAGTTGTTTGTTGTTACATCTTCAAGGGAATCTTGTATAATTTTGACTTATGCAAAGGAGATGTCACATTGGAAGAGAGTCTTCAAGGGAGGGTTTGGTGTACTGAATCAAACTTCTTTCTTTTTTTTTGTAGGCAATGGGGTTAAGTGACTTGCCAAGGGTCATACAGCTAGTAAATGTTTGAGGCCAGATTTGAACTCAGGTCCTCCTGACTCCAGGGCCGATGCTCTATCCACTGCAGCACTAGCTGCCCCTCAAATTTCTTTATCTATATTAACAAACAAGCATAGTGGCATCTTATATTCTCTGTATCTTTCAATCAACTGTGTGAGTATAAAGATGTAGTTTGTGACAGACTTTCCCCTCCACACAAGACCTGGGATTTCTTTACTATAAAGAGGATTCCTTGTGTAAAAACTACCTCCATCAATCCATATCAGCCACTTGGTGATGATTTATAGTCTTAGAGAATTGCGTAGGGCAGTGAAAGGGACTTATCTAGGGTCACTCTTCCAGTATGTACTAGAAACTAAATTTAAAACCAGGTGTTTCTGACTTCCAGGAAAGTCCTCAATCTGCTATTCTATCTTGCTTCTCATGCTGTAGAAAACCATTTGCAAAACCTTTCCAATTCCCTTTTCATACACTGTCCGCATTGATTTGGCTTCCTAGTCACCGAAGGGCCTAAAAAGTCAATCATGTGGATTCTTGGGCCTGGGCAGATATCCCAGGATCAAGTGAGTCACTACACCTTGCCTTGATGACCAGATGCTTTTCCATATGGGGATAAGGGGGTGGGGTGTTTCTCCTCAGAATAATACCAAAGCTAAGTGCTAATGGGTCTTTATTGAATATTCTTTCTGTGTTTTCTAAGTAAACATCCTTTTGTTAACTGTCAAATGACCCATGTGTGTCTCATTACATTCCAACACTGACTTCAAACTATCAGGGAGTGTGCTATCATGAGTCAGGCCTGCCCAACATACTGTGCATAACCAAAGAGTTGCCAGGTGTTGTGGATTCTATTACCACAACATCTCTGGCATCCATCACTTTTTCTTCGATCATATGGCTACTACTCTAGCACTTCTCACCTGAATTATTGTAATAAGTTCCTAATTGGTCTTCCAAATTCCAGTCTCTCCTTTCACTAATCCATTCTTCACAGAACAGTAGAGGTCTGATTGCTGAAAAAATCTTTAGTTGCATCTGAGATAAAGTAGAAGCTCCTCAGTCCATCATTTAGAGTCCCCCACAACTTGGCCTTGACCTTCCTTTCCAGACTTATTTCATATCACTCCCCTTCATATACTTAACATTCCAGTCAAACTGTTATCAGAAGTCACCATTCCATCTCTTCCCAGGTTGTTTCCCCGTGCTGTTCTCATTCTTCACTTAAGTCTTTAGCTTCCTTCAAGACTCGTTCCAGGTGCCTCCTCCTATGGGAAGTCTTTCCTGATGCTCCCAAATTTTTAGTGCTCTTTCTTTTCTCCAATTATCTTGTATTAAGAGTTAACAGTTATCTTGTTTGTTTGTATTATTAACAATTATCTTGTATATGCAATTAGACACCCAAGAATAATAATAATAGTTATACTTTATAAGGCAGTTTACAATTTTAAGAACAATTTCACATGTCATCTCATCTGATTTTCTCAATAAGCCTGTGAAGTATTATTACCCTCCTTAACAGATGACAACCAAAGAGGTTAAGAAATTTGCCCCAGATCATAGAGCTGTCTATAAAATATCATAGTTGAAATCACAAATTCAGTTCTGAATAGAACCTTTTCCACTAGTGATATACAATGCCCTAAGTCCATATCTGGAATTTAGATATGTTGTATTTAAAATGGTATTCTTAGGTTTACTTTGGCCAGCCCTCAGTCAAAAGTATTTATTAAGTACCTACGGATTGTGCTAAGTGCTGGGAATCTAAAGAAAGGCAAAAAGATAGCTTCTGCTCTTAAGGAGTTCACAACTTAGTGGGGGACACAACATGCAAAAAATAAACAAGATAGATATAGGATAAATTGGAGATAATTAAGAGAGAGAAGGTACTAGAACTAAGAGGGATCAGGAAAGTTTTCTTTTTTTTTTCACATTTTTGGTTAGGCAATGGGGTTAAGTGACTTGCCCAGGGTCACACAGCTAGTAAGTGTTATTTGTCTGAGGCCGGATTTGAACTCGGGTCCTCCTGAACGCAGGGCCCGGTGCTCTATCCACTGTGCCACCTAACTGCCCCAGGAAAGTTTTCTTGTAGATGACAAGGATTTTAGCTGAGATTTGAAGGAACCCAGGAAAGCCAGGATACAGAGATGAGAAGAGAGGATATTCCTAATATTAATGTAAAATTTATTTTAAAAATAACATGACATTTATATGTCACTTTTTGTTTACATATCATATTACATACCGTATTTTATTTGATCCTCACAGCAATTCTGGGTCATTGTTCAGTCCTTTCAGTCAAGTCTGACTCTTTATGAGCCCATTTAGGGTTTTCTTGGCAAAGATACTGGATTGGTTTGCCATTTCCTTCTCTAGCTCAATTTACAGATGAGGAAACTGAGGCAAACAGGGTTAAGTGACTTGGCCAGGGTCACATAGCTAGTTAAGTGTCTGAGGCCCAATTAGAATTTTGGTCTTCCTAACTTCAGGCAAGGCACTCTATCCACTGTGCCACCAAGCTGCAAAATAGATAGTCAGGTGGTTGATAGAGCACTGGGCTTGGAATCAGGAAGACTCCTCTTCCTGAGTTCAAATCTGGCCTCAGACACTTACTAGCTGTGTGACCCTGGGCAAGTCATTTGACCCTATTTGCCCCAGTTTCCTCATCTGTAAAATGAGCTGGAGAAAGAAATGGTAAACCACTCTAATATCTTTGCCAAGAAACCCCAAATGGGGTCATGAAGAGTCCGACAAGACTGAAAGGAATCAACAACAACTTTGGGAGGAAGGTATTATTTTTATTCACATCGAGAAGGTACATGAATGGGTCTTAGTTATACAGCTAGAAATATTTCCAGTGCACCATGATGTGATCTTTTTTCTCTCTCTTTTTTAAAGGATTATCTTAGTGTTTAGCTTAATTCTGCAAAAATAAACTTATCTGTCTTTCCTGTGTTTCTCTAGCCTTTGCCTGTACTTGCTGGTGTGTCTGTACTTCCTTCACGTGCTTTCTGTGTGCTAACAACTTTCAGAGACAAGAAGTCTTATGAACCCCCAAGTTACTTTTGAAAGTTTTAGTTTTGTTTAAAAGGAATGTGTCAGTTAATAAATTGGTAAATAAGAATAGTTTTGTGTCTGTCTCCATTAGTGTTAAAATAGATAGAAAATGGAAATCTTTTAGTTGTTTATAGCCCACATAGGAGTGAGTGGACAGAATTATAATTATAACTGATCTATCTGAAACTTGGTACCCCCACCATGAGATATCCTAGGTAAAGTACTTTGTAAACCTTAAAGTGATTTATAAATGTTAGCTATTGTTATTATCATGCTAAGATTATTTTGTATTGTTTTTCACTTTTTTCCTTCTTCTTAAGGATTAACCTTGAATGTTTTCTTATCAAGTGCCTTCAGGACAAGACCATAACCCCTTGAAGGGAATGACTGTTTTTTGAACTATCTTTCTATCATCATTGCCCAGTCTAGTGCCTTATATATAGGAGGCCTTTAATAAATGCTCATTTAACTTAATTTTATATTGCTTATAAAGAAGTTATTTAATGCATGCTCATTGAAGGAATGAATGAATAATTTAATAAAGCAACAAGACTGGTTTCAGAGACCATGAAATCAGCTTGATTTAGCACAATAGGAAGATTCCCTAGTTAGTTGGAATTTAAGGCAAATAGACGCTGAATGAGTGGAAGCCCAGGACTTGTCAAATCATGGCAGAACTCATTGAAAAGAAATGGGAAACAAAAGAAAAACAATTGAAGTTGGGGTAGTGGTGGTGGTGGTGGTGGTGGAAGTGGCACTAACTCTGACTATCCCTAAAAATAAGGGCCAATTTGAAGGCAAGGGGGAGGGGCACGGTATTGAATAGGATGATGTCATCAGCACAGAATAGAGGAAGATGGTTTTGGCACAGCTTTTTGAATAGACTCTGAAGAAAAAAATTAGAGAGAGGGGAAAAAGGAAATGGGAAAGGGAAGCCTGCTTAGGACTCAGCTTGACATTTTGAGTGGGTGGGGAGCTTCCTGTTATAGGCTGATCCTTACAACATCTGGTCACCTTTTAGAATGTGAGGCCTTAAAAACCTCAGCTTTCTCTGATTATCAGGATTTAGGTTATGAATCCTGAAGCTTTATGTTATTCCTGATACTTGGGAATAACAGTGGAAAACACACACATGAAAGTATTTATTAATAATAATAATAACAACTAGCGTTTTTATAGTGCTAACTATTGAGCCAGGCATTGTACTAAGTGCTTTATAAGTATTATCTCAATAACTTTGAGAGGTAGGCGCTATTATCATCCTCATTTTACAGTTGAGGAAACTGAGGCAAGCAAATAGGTTAAGTGACTTACCCAAGGTTATATAACTAGTCTGAGACTTGATGTGAACTCAGGTCTTTCTGACTCCAGGTCCAGCACTTTATCCACTATACCTCAATTGTTAGAATACTTATTGTACTAAAGTAGGAATATGTTAAAAAAAAACTATGACTGGTCATGCAAATGTGTATGTGTATATAGATATACACATATGTGTGCATATCTCCAGATCTGTTATTTCATTGGTGAAAGAAACTCAGGTAAACTCCCTTTATCAATAAGTAACTTCTGTAACTTACAGACTTAGAGATGCCTGTGAGAACTTACACATAAAATGGCTTGCCCAGGGTCACATGGCCAATATATATCAGAGAAGGAAACTGATACACATAAAAGGGAGAATTAGTTAGGATTCAAGGAAATGGATACTAAATGACCAGAAGCCCAGGATGTGGCAAATGTTGGTAGAATTCAGTGAAAAGAAATTGATAATAAAAGAAAATCAAATGTCTGTATTTGTGAGTAATCTTTGAGTAGGTTTTTCATAATTTGACAGCTACAATCTTTTTCATGAGGCCTCCTCTGATTCCTCCAATCAGAGATTGCCAGAGAAAGCTAAAGTTTTTAAGGTTTCATGTTCTAAAAGGTGACCAGATGTTACATGCCTTCCTCTTTCCCAGTGTCTCATGTCTCTCTGATCTCTTCTAAGCACTTTTCTTATGTGAACTTGTTTTATATATATTTACACACACATATGTATATGTATATCTTTATACATACATATATACATACACACACATATACATATATAGATATACATATACATACATACATATTTCTGTCACACATACCCTCACTAAATTATAAAGCCTTGAAGACAAAGACTGTTATTTTTCTTTTCCTCCTCTAGTTTTTAATAAATGATTGCTGATTTAAATCAAGCTGTAAAATACACTTAAAGGGTATATTTATGCATTGTGTGTCCCTCCCTCCACTGAACCCCCCACATCTCCCAATAGGAGATTGAGATTGGGAACCATGCCTTTCTTAATCTTGGCATTTCTGCCAGCAGCTGGCAGAGTCTTATGCACATAATAGGGGCTTGATAAATATTTGTTGAAATTTTTAAGTTGAAAGCATCATTGTGGAAATTGAAAGAATACTGTATTTGGAAGCAGGGGAGCTGGGTTCAAATCCAGACTTTATTGCTTACTACTTGTGTAGTCTTCAGCAAATCAGTTCATCTTCCTGGCCCTCAATTTTCCTCATCTGTAAAATGAGGGAATTGGACTAGATTGGTTATTTCTAGCTCTAAATCTATGGTATCTGTGAAAAGGAAAACCTCTCTCCCCAACTTGTTTTTAATCACATCAGAGGAAGAAATGTCCATACTGACATTTTGTCAATACATTTTAAACGAAGTCAATTATTTTAAGGCTAATATTTGTTTTGTTTTGTTCTTTTTTTTGGTTTGATGGTCATATTATCCACCTATTTAATTCACCCACAGGTTCCCAAAGTGAGCACTGGAATAATCCAGGGAGGCAGTAGTAGCCTTGGGTGCAATTGCCCGGCATTGAATAAAAATAAGGGGGCAGTGGAAGCATAAGGAAAGAACAGAAGGTAAGAAAATTTTGAAAAACCATTTGTACATGTTTCATCTGTTGTATAACAAAGTTAAAGTTATGATGATTACATTATTTTCCAAATGAACACACAAAATGCAAGTTATAACCTCTGAGTGGTCAAGTCTGCCAACAGGTCTTAACGAGCAAGTGTTGGCATGTGAGTGTGTTGGGCATTGTTGGGATGTCCACTAGGCATCAGCAGGAACATGTGCATGTAATGGCTTGTTTACAATATGATACTATATGGTTACATGATGCAATATTATGTCATCAAAATTTCAATGCAGGAAAACCCCCACAAATTTACAATAAATTATTAAATTTAAGATGCATCATTTAAAAAAAATATATTTTTTGAAATCACACAAATTTCAAAAAAACCTTTAGAGTGTTAAAGAAAGTAGATTTCCAGGAGGGGTGCTGAATAATTTTTTTTTTGAAAAGGGGGCGGTAGGTCAAATAAGTTTGGGAACCTGTTAGCTATAATTCAGCTAATAGGAAAATTTTATAAAACTCAATAGTGCCCTCTAGTGTCCCTTAGTATTTAATGTCAAGATACTATTTTGTTTTGGTTTTTTTTGGGGAAAAATCTTTATTATCAATTTTAAAAAAATGGCCAACATTTTGCTATATAGAAAGTTGTACCATATAAGCTCAGCAATAGTGACCAAATCCAGGAATTTTTGACAGTGACTATAAGAGAAAATGACAAGGCATATCTCTGTACCTTTGTTCAGGAAGTTCCCTCATTCCTGGAATGTACTTCCTTCTTATCTAAAGGCTCATAGATTTGGAGCTGGAAGCAAGGGTGTGCTAGAACCAGCTCATTACTAGCTGTAGAGTCTGTTGTTAAACATTTACCAGCACATCCTGTCTGGCATGGAGGGTAACAACTTGACCATTTTTACAGATGAGGAAACTGAAGCCCAGAGATGAAGTGTCTTGCTCAGTGTCAATCAGCTTGTCATCAGCAGAATTGGGATTCAAACTTAGGTCCTCTGACTCAAAATACCAGGGCTCATTCCATTACACCCACCACACTACTTTTTTTATTCTAATTTTATTTTAAATTTATGGAATAAAACAAGCATTTCTATAACATAGTATAATAAAAAAAGATGATTGCATATGAATGTGCAAATATATTATGTACAACTTGCTATTCCTTTTAAATATATAATTAAGTTATCATATACATTTCCCCCTCCAAGATGGCTACCATGAGACACAAATATGTGTATATATGTAAAGTTATTCTATACATACTTCTATTTATCAGTTCTTTCTCTAGATGCAGATAGCATTTTCCTTCATATGTCCTTTGTAATTAATGTGGGTATTTATAATAGTCATATTATATAAATAAATATATAATAAGATATATAATACAATAGTTTCATACTACTTCTGAAAGCACTGCCTCATAGAATCTGTAGCTTTTTCTTTTTTTTTTTTTTGGCTAGCCAGTGGGGTTAAGTGACTTGCCCAGGGTCACACAGCTAGTAAGTGTTATGTGTCTGATGCCGGATTTGAACTCAGGTCCTCCTGAAACCAGGGCTGTTGCTCTATCCACTGCGCCACCTACCTGCCCCCCTCTGTAGCTTATTTCAAAGCTAAAAAATAAATTATACCTTTCCTGGTGCCCTTAATTGTTATTGCCTTCTTTCTCTTGAAATTACTTCATATTTACCTGCCAGTGCACATGTTATATCTCCCAGTAGAATGTAAAGTCTTTGATAGTAGGTACTGTTTCTTTTTTTGTTTCTTTTGACTTGCAATTTTATTGGTGAGGAACTCCCTGATGAAGAATCTCTATCTTCCAATGCTTCTATAACAGCTCTATGGTTTGTAGTCTTAGTGTGAAGTTGATTATTAATTGATTAATAGCTAAGGGTTTTAGTTAAACATGGAAACTAATATCTACGGATCAGGTTTTGATTAAATAGTGTAGGCCTTAGTAGTAGAGTTTGTAAGAGCTTTATGTACCCAAATCTTAAGGCTGCAAGCTGGTCCTGTCTCTTGAGGGAGATAAGGAAGATGAATAGTAGATCAGTCAACCTAGTCAGGAGATGTTTTGCCCAGCTCTGGGTCACTTTGGTGCAAAGTGGTCATTTGATTCTCACAACTCTTTCCAGCCATGAAATACTGTGATTCCATATTCTATCTGGTGTGGTCTGTAGAGTCTAGATTATCTATGTTTTAACATCATCAAGCTTTTCCATTTCTAACTTTCCATTCTAAATAGTTGCTTTTTTATTGTTCCCTCAATTCTTTAAACTTTTTAGTTTTTGGTGCCAGCACTATGCTAGAAAACTGTTTCTGTAGTAAAAAGAATTCTATCTTGAAATGAAAGAAAAAAGTTTTACTTTTATTAAGTGAAGCTGTACCTTATAGGTTGTATAGCTGTGTAGAATTGTAGGGATCATCCTGTGAAAAAATTACTTTGTTATCAGTTTCTGTGGTCTCAGAGAGTCTTTGGATTAACTTGGGGCAACCCTCAGAAAAACCCCACCACTGACATCATAATTGTTAGTCGCAAGAATGAACCTCCAAACTGGACATAATTTTGAAAGAAATTTATTTGGTCATTTGATAGAGGACAGAGCTGGAAGAAGGTGTGTTTCCTCCTCTTTGAGGTTTACATTATATAGAGTTCAGATAGATGCAAAGGGACTTTTGCCTGATTGGTCTCATATAGGCAGAAACTCATTCCTTTGTATAAACATTTTTAGAGGCATATTCTTCAGCTCATCTAAATTCTCACAAAAAAGAAGTAAAACTTGAAGGTAAGTTCCTTGAGGGCAGTAACTTTTTTATTATTTACTTATTACTATTGTCATTGTTATTGTTGTTGTCATTATTATTATCATTATTATGCCTCTGTATTCCTGAGGCCTAGCACAGTTTCTTGTTTGATTTTGTTGAACTGAATGGGTAATTTTCATTGCACCTTTCCAAGGGTTACTATCTGTAAAGTAAAGTTACTTCTGTAAAGTGTAGACTATTCTGGTGGTTGGCAGGAGACACCTTGTGGCCAAAATGTAGCACTATAACCAGTGATCTCCTGAGGTCTTTGCAAGGAATGAGGAAGAGTACTTTTTTGCGCGCGTGTGTGTGCGTGTGTGCATGTGTGTGTGTGTGTGTGTGTGTGTGTGTGTGTGTGGCAATTGGGGTTAAGTGACTTTGCTCAAAGTCACACAGCTAAGTGAGTGTTAGGTGTCTGAGGCCGAATTTGAACTCAGGTCTTCCTGACTCCAAGGCTGGTGCTCTATCCACTTTGCCACCTAGCTGCCCCGATAGGATTCTTTGAGACTCCATTTTGTAGATAATGACACTGAGCCTTAGAGAGGTGGACACTTGCCCAGGCTCACTCAGCTAGAAGTGTCAGAGTTCAGCTCTTCTGGTCACTAGACCAGTCCCAGAATCTTAGAGTGGAAAGGTACCTTCATAGTTGCAACGTCTAGTTGCAACCTGTGTTTGACAGTGAACTTCCTCTACCATAATCCTGACTAGTGGTGATTCACAGTCTTGATCAGCTTGCTTACAATTTGTCTTTTCTTTATAGAAGCACTGACCTTGTTAATACTTCGTATGTATTCTTGATAATGTCACCCCCATTTTACTTGTTTCCCAGCATTCATTTATCGAGGCTTAATTTGTACTTATCACACAGAGGGGGAAATTAGAGACACAGCACAATGAATGACAAATCTCAAGTACTTACATTTTTTTGTCTTCTGAAGATAGGTAGATGACGATGAAGACCCATGTGCAGTGTTTGCCAGGATATGAGAACAAAAGCTGTTGTGGGGAATGGCCTTGGATCACAGGCAGAGATGCTGTCTAGAACAAAGAAAATATTGAAGTAAATGTAATAACAAAGAGCTTTGGAGACCATGTTTCTTATGAATGTGCATGTGAATCCTTGAACTTATTGGAAAAAAATAGCTTCAACCTCTTAAATCAAGATTCTCTGTGCAGCACTGATATTAGGATATTACTTTTCTTCTCATCATTTAAAATGCCTCAATTGGAGTACATCTCTTAGGTATACTAAAAACCGGGCATTTTGTTTGTAGTGATGCCAGCATGAACCAGCTACATTTCTCCCTTAGGGCTTTTGTGGGTACCCCTCAATAGTCAGTGGCTTCTTTCTCTAATGCTATGGGCTCAAGCCTCCATTCCAGTGTGTTCCTCATGATTGTTAGTCATGAGTGATAAGGGCCTCACTTTCATTTCGCCAGTTAAAATTGATTAGCTTCTATAAAGGGATATTTACTTCAAAAATATAGCAAGAACAGAAATATAAATATTTCCCCCTAATATACTCTATCTTATACCACCACAATCCCAGAGGAGGGTGGACTCAGATTTAACATCAGTCCCACCAAATTCATGTCCAAATCCAAGATAGCTGCTGGATGAGTTGTGTTTCAGTTACAGCCTGGATAGGTCCCAAAGGTTCTTCTTTGGGTCTTAGTCCTGGTCTGGTGGGAAGAAAAAAAAGAAAAAGGTATTTATTAAGTTCCCCAAAACCCTGGGAGATAGGTCCCCATTGTATAGTTGAAAAGAAAAACTGAGGCAAAGAGAGGTTAAGTGACTTGCCCAGGGTCACCCAGTTAGTGTCTGAAGCAGAATTTGAACTCAGATCTTCCTGACTCCAGGCCAAGCACTTTCATATACTTGAATCCCAAATCTCCTGGTGGCTCTCTCAATTGACCTTTTGAAGATCACAGGGCTATATCAATCTCCAGTCTCCTTTACCTGGAAGCTGGAAAGAATGGACAGCTAGAAAGAATAGAGAGAGAAGCAACAGGAGAGGTATGCACTTTGGCTTTATTCCATCTCTGGGTGAGAGAGGACCTGAGGCTCATACCCACTTGACGGTCCTAAGCAGCTCATCCTCCTTCAATGCCAGAAAGTTTGGGAAGAGCCCTCACCAAGAGACTGGCCCTATCTAACTAGTGCCTCTTTGAATGCACCTCAGGTTTGGATATGCAGCCAATCACCAATCTGACTCCTCACAATGTGATTAGTAGACCAGAACCAGTTAGAAAATATCTATGCCAGCTCCAAAGTCCACATTGGGTGTGCATGAGCCAGGTAGTCTGTGCATGCACATAAGAACTGGGCTCATTGGCTAATTTCCCATTACATTGTTTAGGGGATCATTTTGCTGTTGTCATTGAGCTGGGCTGAGAAGTCAAATAACCTGACTTCTCATGTCCTAATATGCTTTAAGTTGAATAATTATTACTTCCTCTATCATGAACTGGTATTATGGGATATACTTTTTGCATATGTAAGAGGAGAATTGATCAAGGGTGACTCTAATCAATTTAAAAAGTTCTTCAGCCTTTGTATCCTCAATACAGCCAAATATTAGGCACTGGAAGATAGTAGGTGCTTAATTACAGGATATGGATCTTAGTTTTTATGCATCTAAAAGGCACCTCACATATACACTGGCACCTTGCTAACAGAATACAGAGAACTCCTCTGATTGATTACCAGTGACAGGTTACCTCAAAGATGGCTGATGAATGAGAGAAAAAACACTTTTAGCTGGGGAAGTCACTTTTAGTGGTGGCTTCATGGAGGAGGTGGCATTCAAATTGAATCTTAAAAGAAAAGAAGTATTTTGACACGCAAAGAGGAGAAACGAATACATACCAGCCATCTTGAAGAAGTCAAATTGGGAAATGACCATAGTGAATTTGAAGAACAGCTAAGTGAAATTTAGCTGAAATGTATTGTGCAACAAAGGGAGTACTGTGAAATATGACTATAAAGATGAGTTGGAATGAGATTATGGGAGGTCCTTAAGGGCCAGGCTAAGCACTTTGCATTTTATTCTGTAGGCCATAGAACCACTAAAAGTTTTTGAAGAAGAGAGTGATATGGTAAGATTTGTGCATTAGGAAGACTACTTTGGCTGATGCATGAAGGATGAATCAGAGGGGAGAAGAAAGGATTCATGGAGCCCAATGAATAGCTTAAGATAGTTTAGGTAAGAGGTGAAGAGAGACTGAATTAAGATAGTGGCAACATCAGTGGTGAAAAAGGGTACAGATGTTGGAGATGTTGTGGAGGTAGAATTAATAAGACTTGGCAACTGACTGAATATTGGGATAACAGAGAAGGAAGAGTCAAAGATGATTCCAGAGCTTAAGCGACTGAGAAGATGGTGACTTCATTAACAAAAATAGATAAATTGGGAAGAGGAGCAGATTTAGAAGATAAGATGAGGGCAGTTTGGGATATATTGCATCTGAGAGGTTAGTAGGACATTCCAACAAAATGAGTAGGTAGCTAAAGCCATGAGTCTGGAATGCTGGGGAGATGTTAGGATTGTGTATGTACAGATTTGGGAATCATTTGCATAGAAAGGATAATTGGAACTTATGAAAACAAATTAGATCATCAAAGGAGACTAGAAATAAGAGAAGAAAGAAAGAGAGGATTTGGAACAGAGCTTTGTGTGATACCCACACCTAGGGCTCTGAAACAGGACAATTAAGCAGTGAAGATGACTAAGAGAGAAAGAAGAATGACTCAGTGTCATAAATGCTAAGAAAAGAGAGAACATTCAAGGGCAACAAGGTAGCAATAGTGTTCACTACTACTTAAAGTAGAAGGAGAATGAGGACAGATAAGAGGCTGTAAATGTTAGCTATAAAAGATAATTGATTAGCAAAGAATAAGAAACAATCTATATTTTAATAACTGGAAAATGGCTTAACAAATTATGATTTATTAATATAATGGAATAGTACAGTACCATAACTCTTCCCCCTCTCTCCCTTCCCCCTCCCCTGCCAAATCATACACACAAAAAAATATGGGAAATAGAAAAATCTGCCTAATGCAGGTGAAGAATTCAACATATTCTCCAACTGGAGCCTTTAGTGGTTTGGTCTTATGAGTGAAAGGCCCAAAACAGCGGGCTTGCCTCCCAGTTACATAGACATGGATTTCAGCAAAGCATTTCTTTCTCATGCTGTCTTAATGGACAAAATTAAGAGAAGCATATGAAATGATAAAGGTAAGTGGATTCAGAATTGTTTGAGGTCAATTTGGAATGCACCAGAGGAGTGCCCCAGTGCCAAGGATAAATCTTTGGTCTTTTCCATTCATCATTTTTATTAGTGGCTTGAATAAAGACACAAATTACATGCTTATCACAGTTGCAAATGATACAAAACTGGGAGGAATACCTAACTCATTGGCTGACAGAGTCATTATACCAAAAGGTCTCAATAGAGTAGAAAGATAGTCAATTCTAATAAGATGAAATTTAATATGGATAGGCTAAAAAATGAAAGGCATAACACTACAGATGAAGCACATGGCTCCAGAGGAAGGCAAACAGGATAGAGAGGAGACTTGCAATCATGCCATGCCATTATTAGTTATATGAGTTGGTGATATTTAGCTTAAAGAACAGATGACTTGGAGGGGACTAAGAAGAACACAAAGATAAAGACTTAGCTGTTTTTAAGCATTTGAAGGGCTGTCATATGTAAGAAAACTCAGGCTATTCTGCTTTAACTTCAGAGGGTAGAACTATGAGCAATGAATGGCAGATGCTGAGTCAGATTTTGGCTTATCACATGAATGAACTTTCTAAGAAATCCAACCTATTAAGAGCCATATGAAAAATGCTCCAAATCACTAATAATTACAGAGGTGCAAATTAAAATAACTCTGAAGTTCTACCTCATAGCCATCAGGTTGACAAAAAATGAAAATGACACATATTTTAAACGGCTGTGGGAAAACAGTCAGATTAATGTACTCTTGGTGGAACTATGAAATGGTTAAGCCATTCTGGAAAACAGTTTGAAACCATAACCTAAAAGTTGCTAAAGCATGCAAATTCTTTAACCTAGCAATACCACTACTAGATCCAAAGAGATCCAAGTAAGAAAAGCACTCATATTTATCAAAATATTTACAGGAGCTCTTTTTTTGTGGTGGCAAAGAACTAAAATTTAAGGGGATGTGTATCAATTGGTGAATGGTTGAACAACTTATGGTATATAAATGTGATGAAATGTTATTTTGCTGTAAGAGATGACAAAAGGGACAGTTTCAGTGGAAGACTTATATGGGAAGACTTGCATGAACTGATACAGAATAAAATGAGCAGAACCAGGCTTACAATTTATATAGTAACAACACTGTAAAAGACAAAGAACTTTGGAAGACTTCAAAAGTCCTATCCATGCAATGATCAACCATGATTCCAGGGGATTGGAATGAAGCATGCTATCTACCTCCTGACAGAAAGGTAAAGGACTCCGGGCACATAACGAGTCATATATTTTTTGGACAATGCTATCGTGGGAATTTTGTTTTGCTTGACTATGCATATTTGTGATAAAATTTTGTTTTTCTTTCCCTCAAATTTGGGGTTGAGAAAGAGAAAATAATAGATTTTTGTTAATAAAAAAACCAAAATTAAACTTAAAAAATTATTTCCTAACAACTAAAGCTAAAAAGTGGAATTGACTGCCTTGGGAGGATATGGGTTTCCCATCATCAGAAGTCTTTAAGCAGAGGATGAATGACATCCTGTCAGAGATGTCCCCTTTCTATTCAAAGAGTTGGTTCAGATGACCCCTGAGATTCCTTCCAACTTTGTAATTCGTTGATCCAGTGTCTCTAACTATAGGAGGACATATAGTTTAGGGGAAAGAATACTGGCCTTGTGGTCAGCAGTCCTGGGTTAAGCTCTTACATGACTAGTTGTGTGGCTTTGGGCAAATTAGCTCACCTCTTTGGATCTCAGCTACCTCATTGGTAAAATGAAAGGTTTAGACTAGATGAGCTGTCTAAGGTACATTTCTGTATCTTACATCCTAGAATTCCATGATATCACCTGGAATTTTCAGGTAATCTGCTCCTGTTCTGTTAGCGTCATGCCCAGGAAGATCTTGGAATCTGAAAGAACCCAGTTCTGCTGCATGTGACCATTCAGGAGTTCTAATTCCAGGGATGGTAAATGAGAGACCAATGAAGAGGTAGCATAATTCAGATCTATTAGTGCCCTCTTCCTACTTGTCCTTTCTCCATGGAACTTCTTTGTTCCTCCACCATCAATCAATTTTTCAAGGCATCTAGGAAGGTGAAGAGTGCCTGTGAAACCCTGAGTAGAGACATAGTCCTGTGACACGTCAAGCGCACGTTGTTTGGGTGAGCTGTAACTAAGCACACTAAATTACATGAATTTCCCAGAGTCCATGGTGACCAAGCCTGTGGTCAAGCTGACCACTCCTTCTCAGTCTCTTTTCTTGGATCTTCATCCAGATAATGCCCACTAACCATGGGTATCTCCCAAGACTTTGTCTTTGGCCCTTTTTGTCTTTCTGTCTATACTCTTTGGCTTAATGATCTCATCATTTTCCATGAGTTTAATTGTCATCTCTATGTTGATGATCCTCAAATCTCTTTAGGTAGGTCTATATGGCTACCACTTAATGGGGTAAGGCTCAGATCCTAACTCTACCACTTACTCCCTGGGCAAGTCATCTAACCTCTCTAGCTCTAGTTTTCTCATTTGTAAAATGGGCACTGGGAGGAGTTGAAGTAGAGCAGGGATTCTTTTTTTTTTGGCTAGGCAATGGGATTAAGTGACTTGCCCAGGGTCACACAGCTGGTAAGTATTATGTGTCTGAGGCCGGATTTGAACTCAGGTCCTCCTGAATCCAGGGCCAGTGTTCTATCCACCGCATCACCTACCTGCCCCTAGATCAGGGATTCTTAATCATTTTTTTGTGGCATGGACCTGTTTGACAGTCTGGTGAAACCTATTCTCTTCTCTCTTTGTAAAAGCTAATCTGATCCTAGTGGAACTGAGGTACAAGGGGTACAAGGGAACAAAGAATACCATCAGTGGGAGGTAGAGCCTTGGCAGAGTTTGAATCCATGTCTGCTGAATCCAAATCTAGTGCACTATACTAAACTGCCTCAACACTCAAATGGATCTGTGATGTCATCAATTTGGTTCTTTCCTTCAATGGTTAAGATTGAAACCCATCCGTTCATGCCTTTCTTATCCCTGTTCTCCTAGCAGTTCACCACTGGGTTCCACCCATAATGCCATAGGCATTCCTTACTTTGTCCTCACATCTTGAGGATGCCAGTGCAATGGTTTGACTATCCATTGGCCATCTTTTATCACTGTTATCATATGACCATCTGTTCTTCCTAGTCTACATTTCCTTGATGAAACCTTTTATTCCTATTCTTCAAATTTCCTCATTGGTTATATGTGTCAGTCTCTTTGCGGTGTATAGGTGTTCAAAGATGACTAGCATCTCTGATGTGAGGGCTTGCCAAACCCTTTTCAGGGCTGCTCATCCAGCTTTGGTGTCCATCTGGCGCTGAACTCTCACCTGTGGCTCCAAAAACCTAAAGATTGTGCATTGGTCACACCCTAGTAAACCATCTCAGTAGATGGGCTAAATCAGGTTGAGGTTAACTAACAGACCATGGTGAATTAGAGGGCTGTTTCCCCCCAGCACGTGAAGAGTTCTTCCAGTGGAATGGATAGATGAGAACAATTTGTTCCAAGGCAATGAAGAGAGCTGAAGCAGACACTATCAAGCACTAAGATCTTGGTCAGACATCAAAGACAAGGTCATCTGTTGCATCCTGGGCCACTGTCAGTCCTCCTGACTTGTCTTGCCACTGGACTTCGATGACACTGGAAGAGAGAGTGAGACTGACAACTCATTTAAATCCATTTCATGCACTAGTTAGGATATCACCCTGTGAGTTGTTGATCCTCTTAGAAAACAAAGGATAAACAACAATCTGTTCCCACCTACCATGTGCCTCTCCATTACCCTCTTTCTACTATTTATTTTCAGCTCTTCTATGTCTTGCTGCCATAGCAACACAAGTAGAATGTGGGTATTAAAAAGATGGGTTTGTAATGTCAATGTCAATTCAATAAACATTAATTTATTACCCATTACATGATGTTTCTACTTAATAATGTGTATTCCTCTTGAAAGAAGAGACTGTTACATTGCTTATTCCATATCCCTGAACTTAGCATATGTTTCTGACACAGGAAGCTCAGTGAATACTTGTTGAATTAATGAATTAATGAATGAATAAATGAATAAATACTAGTGTCATGTTTTATTCTAGGCTGTAAGGGAAGAGGAGGGAATAAGCATTCATATAGAATCTACTCTGGGCCAGGCATTGTATACTTTACAAATATCTCACTTGATCCTCATAACAACTCTTCAATGTAGGTGCAGTTATTATCCCCATTTTACAATTGAAGAAACTGAGACAAATAGAGGTTAAGTGACTTGCTCAGGGCCACAAACTTGTAAGTGCCTGAGGTCAAATTTGAACTCAATGTCTTAAAAAATGAATATAGTTTCTGCCCTCAATAACTTACGTTCAGTTATAGAAGAGGAAAAAAATAGCATGTACACAGATAAACTGATTATATATGCATGTGTACACACATGAAGTAATTTCTTTTGGGGAGTGCTAAGATTAGGAAGGATCATAGTGGAGAAATAGATTTCACTTTCAACAATATAAACATTTACCTATAAATGTAAAAGAGAGGTAAAAATGCTTGATATTGAACTCTGTAGCAGTGAGTCAACCTTATGTAATATATCTTGAGTAGGAACGTGTTTACTGATATTTTACCATAGAAACAGATTGCTGAGAGATTCATTTATGGAAAGATCAAAGCTAGTTTACAAGGTTTCATCCCCAACAAATCAATTGCATGTAATATAGATCTCATCCCATGGGAAATCTAGACTTTTCTAGCCAAAAGTCATTGCCCAAAGATAGCCTGGATAGCTCAGGATAAGTTACACAGATGACTTAAGGAAGAAAAAAAAGGATACAGCTATTATGATACATCTGGGAGAAATGACTTTTTGCTGATTTTGAAAACTGTGTTCATATACATTGGTTCTTGGTTCCTAGCGATTCAATGTCAAGGCCACATGAAGCTGGATCTCTTTTCACCACTCTGTATTATTATCTTCGCACGAATGTAACCAAAAATGGCCAGGTGCTTTCAAGAGAATAATGATAGACTTTTTCTTGCCTTGCCTTGCCTTGCCTTTCGCCTTTCCTTTCCTTCATATCTCATAATAACAGCCTCCTAATTTTTCCTCATTTATTTAGGTAGGTAACTTTTTGACAGTCTACATTCTACAACAATCACATCCACCATTTTTAAAAAAGTACCTTGGGATGTAGTTCATTTGGTCCTCGTAGCTTGAACTTATCAAGAGAATCTAGGGGCTTTCTACTATCTCCTCCCTTATCTTGGGTATCAAGTCACTATTACTCATTTTTGCACTGTCTTTTCTGCCAAAATGATAATTTTGCTTGACAGAGAATACAGGAGCAAAGTGAAAGTTGAGAAACTCTGCCTTCTCTCATCTATTATCGTCATCCATTCAAGCAGTGGTCCTATTTCTTCTTTTATATTTTTTTCTCTCCTTTTAGAATTAATATATATTTGCTGTTCTTAGCTTTCCTTACCATTCTTAGTGTGCCACTCCTGATTCTTCTGATTTTTCCATTTTCTTGCCAGCAGCATTCTTGTTCTTGAGATTTTTCTGCCCATTTAGTCTTCTCCTCTGTTTGGTGAGTTTCTGCCTGGTACTACCATTTCATGAAACCCCTAACCAGTTCATGCTCACTTCTTTCTGGATCCAATCCTGACCCTCTAGACTTTCCCACCTGCTTGTGGGTAGCCTTGCTTCCCTTCACAATCCCTCCCCAACTCTTCCACACCTTTCCAGTTCTTTTTCATGTGTTGTCTTCCCTAAGAGTGGGGAGTCTTTTTTTTTTTTTTCTTGTACTTGTAGCCCAGCACTTAGCACAGTGCCTGGCCATAGTAAACACTTAATAAATTCATTCTCTCTCTCTCTCTCTCTCTCTCTCTCTCGTTCCCCCTTCCCCTTTCTCTCTCTCTCCTCTCTCTTTTCCTCCTTTTTCTTTTTCTCCCTTTCTCATCTACTACATTCTGAAGCTATTTGCTACTGATATTGTCTCGTGTGCTGCTTTTGAAATCAGCCTTACTGTTATCTTCTTTATATGTCTTTTAAAATTCATCAAATGGGAAAAAAAGGTAAAGCTCTTTGCTAACCTTAAAGTGATACAGAAATGCTAGTTGCTATAATTATTATGATTATGAGTTCCCTGTGTATGTATATCATTCTCCTGAAATAGCTTTTTATTTTTATTGAAGTTGTTTCTCTTTGTGCCTTCAGAATTTCATTCCTGAGAATTTTCTATCCCTCCTGTGTTTGGCGCCTAAAAAAAGTTTGAGAGACATAATTTCTGGGTAATTAATAATTTTATTAATTATGGCTAGAGAATAATTAATAAAAGAATGGTGATTTGGCTTTCTCTTATAAACCAAAAATAAAACATGACAGGCCTCTCAATGCTCATATGCCCTTGGAAGAATGGGTGTTCGGAACAGGCAGCAATCAACTCTGATTGGATAGCAATTAATGAGAGAAGGAATATTATAATGGGAAGTTAGCTTATGATAATGAGAGTATGGGGGATAGTTGCTCTGATCACCCTATCTTGGACAAAGAGACCTGTGTCTGCCAAATCACCCCCATCTAGAGCGCTCTAGAAAAAAGGAAGAACCCACATCCCCTCAGATCTGTCAGACTGAAACAGAATGTACTGGAATTCACCTGGACCAAAATTTCTTTACTTTTTGATCAGATCTAAACTTTCCCTGTTGGGTAAGTCTCACTCAAGATTTCATCTCATTATCAACCCTGTACTTGAAAGCTGAATAACCTACAGGGGCTGATTTCTGAATGAGGAAATAGGAAGAGGAAAAAAACTTAGTCCTAATTCAATAACTGGTCATTAATATAAGAGAGAAATAATCATTTCTCTAATGTGTTGCCTTCCCCTGTAGAATTTTAGGATATGGGATTTTACTTTCCTTTTTTTAAGACTCCTTTGAAATCTGATTTCCCAAAATCTGATGCTCATCTCGGCTCTCAACTGTTTCTCTATCACAAATTCTAAGATCTTCCCAAGGTTTTCATATTTTCATTCCAGAAACCAGTTCTTCCTTGGTAAGAATAAGATCCAGAATTTTTATTTCCTCCAACTTGTTCCCTTGTGTCTTCAAGGATAAAATTATTGTTAAGGGAAGTCAAGAAATTATTATATGGCTGCTTTTGGCAGATAAGATTCTGGTAAATAGTGGATATTAATAGTTCCTACTACTTGTGATATATTCCCCACATTCTTTATCTATTTTTGCTTTCTGAGGAGATGGTCTTTAGTATGTACAAATGCCAATATCTTTTCCAATTTTGTTTCCATTGATCATTACCCAAATGATTTCTACCATACTCCCCACCCTTACCCTAGTTCCTGGATTTCCTCACGGGAGTATATTTTCACAATATACAAGCAACTTTACCTTTCCCATTTCACTTTTCCCATTACTTGTTCCTTTTGAAGGGGACATATACTTCCATAGACACATTCTGGTCATGGGTGTCATACCAATACCTTTTAATGATATCTGTGAGGTCAAAGGTGCCTCCAGATATTAATGTCTCTAATTAACCTATTGGTTATCCATATTTAGTTCATTTGTGTGTAGTCACTCAAAGCCTTGTTTAGTATTAAATTGTCAACTTCTTCCTGTGATTTCTGGATCTCTCTACTGCTATTCTTTTTTTACATCATTGTTATTTTCCGTGGTACCTACCTTTATAAATATACATGGGTGTTTTTTTCCTCTTCAGGCTGAAGCTCTTTTGATTAATTCTGTAAGATTCTGGGTGGTATATTCTTACTAGCCCTTGTTATATGCACTCCAGTCGTTGCCAGGTTCCTGTTATGCAGGGATATGCTAGAGACAGCTTGAACCAGCTCAAGAAAGCTGATTGTAAAATTTTCAGTGCAAGGATTTATACCTCAGGAATTGGCAAACCCTAAAAATCAGGACTTGATCTATTGTTTTGTTGACTTAAGACTTAAGAAAATGATGAATAAAATGTAATTAATGTATAACAAACTTAAAATAGATGCTGTGTATACTTTTTTTTTTTGAGAGCTTATTGTTAAACATTTGCTAGTGTTTTCCTGTGGTCATGTCTCTATTTTAAGCCATACAAATAAGAAATACAAATCCTTTTCTAAGACATTATCCTCTTACCCATCTATTCACTTCCAAAATTTGCTTTTTTCTTTCTTGCCTTTGATTGCAGCAATAATGAAAAACATATATGCTTCAAAAATCTTCAGTTTGTTGCCCATGATTTAATAATCTTTAGTAGTGCTTTATAGATTTTTTTTCTTCCCATGTGAATCAATGGAAATGGGTACAGTCATCAGGTTTGGCAAGTCTCAGTAGGTTCTTTCTTGTGGCCTAGATACATTCTTTCAGAAGATGTATACCTCTTTATTCTGTCAAATTGACAAATAGCTGCCTTAGTACCCTCTTAATAGAGAGTCACCAACTATTGCTACTCAGTTCTCTATTTGATCCTTACTGGATGCTTTATCACCATCTCGTGGCTCTGTAGATCTACACCATCTTTCCTTGCAGGAGATCTCGATACTTTTTGAATATAAAGGCCAAGCATTCAGCTATTGTGGTGAATTCCTGGAAGAACTCTTCTTACCTGCATGGCACCTTCTCACCACCTTAGTTCATTGATAGCCATGCCCAACTTCCTTTTTCTTTTCTTCTCAACTTTTTCTCCTTTTTTCCCTTTTTGATCTCATTTTCTGTCACCTAAAATTTCTTTCTCCAAATTCAGTATCTGACTTTTTTTTTTAAACAATTACACAACCCTCCAAACTTTCTACCTTCAAATTAACTACACTGTAGAGTTCTTATAAGGAGCTTTGTAGACTCTAAAGCATTTTCAAATGGGAAAATGAATCATTAGTTTTATTATTCTGGAAATGTTTCCATTTAACTCTTCAGGCTTCATGACCATTTTGATCAGTCTTAAAAAGTCCAATTCTAGTAAATTAAATTTTCAAGAAAATAAATTAAAATATGATTTTTAAAAAGCAAGATTGACATTGTAGGTACCTAGAGATGGGGTTTTTTAAAAAATTAGTTTGGGTTTATTACACTCATAGATTCAAGATTAGACGATTGAAAAGAAAATGCATTCATATTTAAAGAACAATAATAAATAGGCAGCCTCCCTATGAAATTCCATTCAGGAATCTAACATTTTGTCAAGGTCTCCCAGCTTTAAATATTTGTTTCAGAAAAGGTTTCCCTAGCAACCAAGGTCATCGGTTGCACATAGATAAGAAGGCCCCAGCTCATTCTTCTAAGATCTAAAGATTTATCTGGTTGACACTGAATTTTATTTTCCTTTCCAATTATGAAAAGCACACAAATGGCAAGAGCTGACAGTAAAAACACAGATTCTAGCTGGCTACATTTAAAGAAAAAGAGACACCTGCATTATCCTATGTATAGCTGCTTTCCTTGCTAACCACTCTTTTCTGATCTGTCAAGAGAGTCCTTTCTAATATCATGACACAAAATAAGGAGGCAAAACTTTACCTTAGAGACAAAAGTTGTGATTTCTTCCAACTCTGGGAATTCTCTGCTTATCTAAACTTCTGTAGTCAAGTCAAACTAATAAGCATTTATTAAGTGCCCTCAATTCCCTCAGTGCCAAATAGTTGATACTTTTCATAAACGAGATCAGAAGAATTTTTGTCTTTACCACAGTCTCTTTTGGATATAAAAATGGTTTCTCCTTTTTTCCTCCTAAAAGAAGTTGTAGACCCATTGCAGCTTGAAGTTATTGAAATCTCTTTTTCTTTTATATATTTTGCTTGTGTAGTGTGTTTACTCCAGGGCAGCAAAATGGTACAATGGGTAGAGTGCCAGGCCTGGAGTCAGGAAAACTCATCTTCCTAAGTTCAAATCTGACCTTGGACACACACTAGCTGTGTGACCCCTGTACGCCTTGGTTTGCTCATCTGCAAAATGAGCTGGAGAAGAAGATGGTAAACCCCTCCAGTGTCTTTGCAGAGAAAACCCCAAGAGGGGTCAGGAACAATAATAACCATGTATTTACTCCAGTTTCCTCTGACTGAAGGCCTGGTGAGTTACATTTTACCAATTTTTGCTTCTTCAGGCTAAACATTCCACTTCTTTCAATTGACCCTCATATGACATGGACTCAAGATGCTTCACCATCCTAGCTACTCTTCTGGAATCCGCCAACTTGTCAATATCTTTCTGAAACCATAGTGACTAGAACTGAACACAAAACTCCAGATGAGCTCTAATTTGGGTAGAGTATAGTGCAACAATAATGTACCTAATTGTAGTGTGTAGTGCAACTATGATGTACCTAATTGTAGAAACTATGCCTATCTTAATGCAGCCCAAGGATGCATTAGCATTTTTGGCCGCCACATCACACTGCTGACTTAATTTGAACTTGTGGTTCACTTAAACTCCTGGATTTTCCAGAACAATAGCTATCTATCCACGCCTTCCCTATCTTATACTTGCAAAGTTGATTTTTTGCATGCAAGTGCAACACTACATTTATCCCTATTGAATTTTATCTTAATAGATTCAGCTTAATGTTCTAGTCTGTCAAAATCCTTTTAGGTCCTGACTATCATTGACTGTATTAGTTATTCTTCCTAGCTTCATCTGAAATTTTGATGAGTGCATTGTTTTGTCTTTATCCAAGTTACTGATAAGAATGGCAAACTTGGCAAAGGACCAAGCAAAGTGAAATAGTTCACTGGACATCTCCTGCCTTATTGACATTGAGCCATCAATAATGATTCTTTGAATCCA
Source organism: Vombatus ursinus (assembly GCF_900497805.2). NCBI lineage: Eukaryota > Metazoa > Chordata > Mammalia > Diprotodontia > Vombatidae > Vombatus > Vombatus ursinus. The sequence continues at coordinate 48,690,318 of NW_020954590.1, read as the reverse complement.
GCTATCCAACTGGCTCTGACTTCATTTTCTTATATTTTGTCTAATCCACCTTTTTCTCTTCTCCACAAGAACAGTATGAAATCTTTGATCAAAAACTTTGCTAACACCTGGGTATAAACTATGCCCACAGCATTCCTGTCATTTATTTTTTTTAAATAATCCTTTCAAAAAAGGAGATGAGGTTAGTCTGGCATAACCTGTTCTTGATAAAATGATGCTGGCTCTTTTTAAGTATTGCTTCTATTTCTAAATGCTTCTCAGCCATCTCTTTAATATATTCTAGAATTTTCTCAGGAATAGAAGTCAAGCTTACTGACCTGTAATAGCTTACAGATTCTATCCCCCTCCCCTTTTCTCTAAAATTGGGATGTTTGCCCTTCTTCAATCTTGTATTACTTTTCCAATTTTCCACTATCTTCCAGAAATCACTGAAAGTGACTTGGCAATGATATATGCTAGTTCTTAATGAATCCAAGAAAGTATTTCATCTGGGTCATGGGACTTGAGTTCATCAAGGGCGGTCATGTGCTTTGTTATATACTTATCTCCTTACTTAGCTATCAACTTCCCGTTAGTAATTTTTATTCTGTCATTTCCAGGGTGCAGGTCATTCTTCTTTGCAGAGAAAACAGAAATATCATAAGAACTGAGCAGCTCTGCCTTTGTCTCTGATGTCAGTTATCCTAATCATCCCATCCATCCCAAGCAAAAGTCCTATTTCTAATTGGATCCTTCTGTGCCTTCTGAGCTTAAGAAAAAACCCAAACCCTTTCAGTTGCCCTTAGCTTCTCTTGGCACATTCTAAGCTTTAGCATTCCATATGTTATTTTTAAAAGGACCATACCACCCTTTTATATTCATCTTATGTTACCTGTCCTTGCTTCCATTTCTTTTTTAAATCTAAGTTGGAGGGGAGTTCCATGTGCAATCATATCGCTCTCTTCAGATAGATCTTATTCTTCCTTCTCATTAAAATTGATTGTATTTGTGCCTTTAGAATTTCTTTCTTGAGCATCTCCTGTCCCTTCTGGACTGGCTTCTTTTGAAGCATTTTAGTCAATAGGATCCTACCAATATTTCTTCTGAATCCTTTAAAATCTGCATTCCCAAAATCTAGGATGTATGTCAGACTATCCCTAGACATTTTTCTCCTTTTCTATCACAAATACTAGGATGGAGTAGTTACTTCTTTCTAGGTTTCTTGTCATTTACACCTCAGAAATCAATTCCTCTCTGTTAGTGAGAATCATATTCAGAATAGAATTACTTGTTGTGGATTCCTCTAGCTTTTGCAGAATTGAACTATTGCTAAGGTTTATGAAGAATTCATTAGCTGTTTTACTTTTGTAGGGGCAGAAAAAGAGACAGAGACAGAGAAAGAGAGAGAGACAGACAGGCTCTTGGATAATTGAAATACTCCACATTACTATATATAATGTGTTTATGCCAGACTTTTGATTGGTTTCCCAAACTCCTTTACTAGTTCTTATTACAGGTGGACTCTTCATCTCAATACTCTCCTCTGTGCTTTCCCCCTCTGGTTTCTATATTTCTTTTTTTCTTTCTTTCTTTTTTAAGGCAATCGGGGTTAAGTGGCTTGCCCAGGGTCACACAGCTAGTAAGTGTCAAGTGTTTGGTCTGAGGCCGCATTTGAACTCAGGTCCTCCTGACTTCAGGGCCAGTGATCTATCCACTGTGCCACCTAGCTGCCCCTCTATATTTCTTTATGTAAATATACCTCCTTAGTATACCATTCTACCCCACCTCATTTTATCTATCCCATTTCTTATGAATAAGGTATATTCATCCAGGGCCATAATCCAATCATGTATGTCTCAGTGATACCTATGAGGTCAAACTTTCAACCTTGAAGTAGTACCTCCAGTTCTTGTTTGTTCTTTATACTTCAGACATTTGTGTATAGATGTTTGAGCCCATAGGCTTTTGATACTAGTTGCTTTCTTAGATTTTGTCTTCTTTGACTTTCTGTGTGTCTTAGCTGTTGTTTCTGTTCCTTGTTGGTAGCTACACTCTACAGTATCTAATTTTGGGTATAGAGGCAATTCCCCCCCCTCCACAATGTGGTGAATTTCCCAATAGGATGGAACTATTCACAAAATTTTTCCTTTAAGTTCTAAGAATATGATATAACCAGCAGGTGGCTCTATCTGGCAAATTTTTAAGGTTTAGGTCAAAAACAAAAGTATTCACCTTCTCCTCTAGTCCCCACTATTGGTATTTCAGCCACATGAATCTTGCTTTAATTATGATTCCATAGCTTAGGGTTAAATGGTCCTGAGTCACATGGTTCATCTATTAGTTATTGAGTTGCTTATAAGCATCATAGGAGTCTCAATAGCTCAGAAAACCCAAAGACCAGATGAAATTCTAGCTATTTTAGATGGAATTTCATACCTCTGTTCTTTTTACTTCTGTGTATTCTTACTACTCACTGGTTTTTTCCTCTGCATACAATTATTTAGCAGACCTGGATCATAGAGAATTTTTGGCAGTGCGTAGTTTTACTTGAAACAAAATCAGGAATTAGAAACAGCTTCAAGAAATAGATAAATCAGGTAAGAAATACCCACTAATTGCAAGCATAGGTAAAAGGAAGAAGGGAGTTAAGCCCTAACTGTTTTTGCTGATTGCAGGAAGTGATATCTGCCAGTAGATTCAGTCTATTTGAATTCCCAATACCCCTTCTTTGGGGTTTAAAGAGAGAAATTCTTGATGAGGGGAGAGTTCTGGCTCCACCAATACCAATCCAAGTGTTAGATGTCATTCAAAGTGCCCACTTGCTCCTCTATGAACCCTGAGTGAAGTTTGTGGCCAGTCCCTTCCACTGAGCATCCTTCGCTTAGAGTCTTATGAAAATTTCCCTCCACTCAGGAAGGACTCTTTGAACTGTAGCTCCCAGAACTCCATTTAGTTTCTCCCTGGAAGCCTGCTTATAAAGACATGGTAAGGAAATATATTTTAAGAGGCTAAACCTTTAAGGGATTTGGGGGTGTTGCACGGAGATTTCTTCTCCTTAATGCTTTTGTTCCCTTATAGCCTTAGTTACTCAGTTTTTATTTTGGGGGGGGAAGACTCTGACATACTGAAGCATTAGCAAAGCTTTTTATTACTTCTTCTTATGTGGTACAGTGGAAAGAGCCCTTCCTTTGTAGTTAAATCACCTGAGTTCAAATTCTCCCTCTGTCACTTATTATCTGCATGATGTTGGGCAAGTCATTTAATGTCTCTGGGCTTCAGTTTTCCCATTTGTAAAATGACGGGGCTGGACTTGACAAAGTCTGAGGACCCTTCCAGCTCTAAATCTGTGTATGATCCAATGAAACTTATTTGGCTGAATGGTCTTTCATGTCTGGGAAATGTTATGTATTTCCCGATCTTTCATTTCCTTGGTAAGATAAGTACAAGTATCTGGGAGGTAGGATAATTAAGAACAAGGCTAAATAAATTTACCTGGGGCAAAGAGTATTCTTGCTTTGATCAAGAAAATACAGAAATAATGAAGTTATACCAGATGTGAAAGTTTCACAGGCCTATCCTCTTTCCTTTAACTTTTCTTATCCTTGGACTCTCCAGGTTCCAGGCTCTGAGAACAATCATCTGTACAGAAATAGAATATGCATGAAACCCTAGAATGAATAAGAGTCTTTAGGGCTGAGTAAAGCATTCCCATATAAATTTCCTTCCTGCTTTTCACCTGAGTATAGCTATCTTCACATTCTAACTAATGAATCACCCTGAAGGTAGTAGGACAAATTTAATCTCCTTTATTTGGAATGTTCAGCTCCCTTCATCCCCAAATGAATCATGTAAAAGAACCCAAACAACTTTCATGATTCCTACCAGTAGAAAAGTCAGCTTTGAGAATGGGACATTCTATTTGGGGAGAGGGTCAGGATTCTTTTGTAGCCAGGGAGGTTGATGTTGAGTAGTATTCATATTTCAGAAAAGTTCAGCTGTGGAAGTCTTAATCTCAGAGGCTTTGGTGACTTTATTCCAGATTGAGAACATTGGTTTGTTTTTTAATTAAAAAAAATATCCAATTATCTTTCATGGTTTTATGGTTGTCCCCCAAGGCTTTTATTCTGTTGCCAACAATGTGACAAATATATTTCTGGACGGGGAAAAGGAAGAATTCAGATGAGCAGACATATTTTTTTCTGGGTTAATAAGCAATGTTTTGGATCTAAATTTGGAAGATAGCCACAGGTATATGTGTATTTCATAAATAGCATAGTTGGACCTTGGGATTCATAATTTGAATATTCTGTAAATATTGAATCACCATCTAAAAGTCTGCCCATGTTCTCTATCATACTATACTTCTAGCTGGGGCTAATTTCCAAATTTATATCCACAACATTGAAACAATAAAGTAAATCTTATAATAACCTAGTAATGGAGAGTATGAATCTCTGATCAGTGTATTTGAGAGATACCCTTTGAAGGATTTATGGGAATCAGTGACAAAAATATTATTGGATAAGTTGTAAAGATATTATAAGCTGTGTTAGAGAAGGGAGAGTCTGCATTGATGAAATCAGAAATCGTTCAGAATTTAATAGTAGAAGATATTTTGTTGTTGCTTGGACTTTAACAGGGAAGATCTCAGAGCACCAGTTATTCTACTTAACAGCTACTTGCAAAATTGACTTGAGATACACTACTCTATAAACATCTTCAGGTTTAAGCCCTCAGCAAATGGGAATCTAAACCAAAGGAGTTATTCTTCCCCTTGATTTGCACTGGTTTACACTAGAATTCTAGAGTAAAATACATCCAACTTTGAATACATGGGAGAATGAGTACTGTCTAGATTCCATAGAGATAACAACAGGAACTTTTAGGAAAAACTACAGTTAGATCCATTCATTCCTAAAATTCAAGTGTATTCCTCTACCTGAATCATCACTTGTGGTAAATATTATATGTATGTAACATAAACTCTGTGTTCTCCTTTCATTCCATTTTCATGTAAGTGTAGTTTTGTGCCATATCATGCAAAACCTCTCATAGGAATGTTTTTGTAATTCTGTGGTTCACTCAGACCTGCTGTCGCTATAAAGTTAATTGCTGCCAAATTTTACACAGGCTGTGGGCAGCTCTGAGAGTTCGAGGCTGAAGGCTGGATTTGTTGTTGTTGAGTTTTTTTCAATCATGGCCGACTTTTCATGACCCCATTTTGGGTTTTTCTTGGCAAAGATGCTATACTAGAGTTGTTTGCCATGTTCTTCTCCAGCTCATTTTACAGATGAGAAAACTGCGGCAAGCAAGGTTAAAAGACTTGCCCAGGGTCACACAGCTAATAAGTGCCTGAGGTCAGATTTGAGCTCGGGGGATGAACTCCTGGTTGCAAGCCCAGTGCTCAATCCACTGTGCCACCTAACTGTATTATAAACTAAAATATGATAATGGGTACTGATCAACAAATAGGACATATGCTTAGAGGGTTTGCACCTCCTCTGCTTTCTCCCCCATGTTTTCCTTGTGACTGATATCTCTCTCTAAAAAGTTCATTGGCTCATTCGGGCACCAAATTCAAAGCCTGAGTCTCACTAGGCCTCATTCAAGGCCATACTTAGAGCCAGACAAGAGATTTAGCGTCTTAGAGTTAAACCTCTGTCATTTCATTTGAGTGAATGAAAAGGAATGTAGAAAAGAAAACACTAGGTGGCAGTGTTGTACCGTGTTCACTGCATTGTGAGCCATCTTCAACGCTTCCATTATCTAGTTAGAAAACGGTCTCAGTGATAAACAATGCAGGAAGGATTCCAGTCATTGATGTTTGTCTCCAAATGCAATATGGTTAGAATAAGCTTCTATTTTATTTTAAAGTACGTAATAGTGTTTCATGGAAATCAGCAGAATTGTGAGGCCATTCAGGAAGTTGTAGAAATGTCAAGTATGCGTAGGTTTTCCTCTCCCATGGGTATATTCTACTTATTAGATTAATACAGAACTGTCTCTAAAGTATTCTGTAACATATATGAGGGGGGGAGATACTGATAGAGAGTCAGAAATGCACTTGACTAGGTAGGGTATTTTGGACAGGCCTCTTTGCTTTTTTGTGCCTTAATTTTCTTACTTTACAAAATACGGTTGAACTAGAAGAGGGATTATAAAACCTTTTTTTTTTTTGTGTGTGTGTCATGGATTCCTCTGGTTAAAGTTAAAGACCCTTTCTCAGAATAATGTTTTTAAATGCATAAAATAACATACATAGTATTGTAAAAGAAACCAATCATATTAAAATCCAGTTATTAAAATGTCAAAAATAAATCAAAAAGTTCATGGACAACAGGCCAAGAATCCCTTGACTAGAAGATCTCTGCCTTTTACAACTCTGAATTTTATGGTTCCAAGTTTGCAAATATGAAATATGGGGAAATTTAAAAAAAATTCATGTTTGGATTTCATCTTTAAGTTTTAAAGTTTTTGTATTATACAAGATAAGATTTAGCTCTAGAAGAAACAGAAATTAATTAGCGTTATCTTACAGGCCCACCCAGGGGAACTGATTTACTTAAGGTCAAACCAGTAGTAAACAGCAGAATCAAGACTTCGTTCCCATGTTGTCACTTCAGGGGCAGCTAGGTGGCTCAGCGGATAGAGCAACTGACCTGGAGTCAGGAGGACCTGAGTTCAAATCCAGCCTCTTTTGACACTTACTAGAAAGTCACTTAATCCCATCACCTAGCCAAAAAAAAATAGATTACCCATGTTGTCACTTCAAATCCGGTGGGTTTGCCACCCCTCCAGATGCACAATAAAAGGGCTCATATTTTTACATAACTGCTTGTTTTCTGCAGAGATTCCCAAAGGGATAAAAAGAAAGAGGGAAATTTTAATGAAAGGAAATGAAAGAATGGTATCTAAGCCAACATCATCCTAATGTTTTATCTTTGAAATAAATATTCCTCTCCTCTCCTTCTACTACTCCTTCTGACCTTTCATTTGTTAAACTTAAATTTCATTGCTGATTATACAGGTGAATATAGAATTTTTCATTTTTAGTTAATGAATCAATGACATTAAATAGTGATATAATTTATTTTTCATAAAGTGCTAATTATCTTGCACATGCTTTTTTGCCTTATTATTTTAATTTTAATTTATTTTTAACATTCATTTAGAAATTTTCAGTTTCAAATTCTCTCCCTTCCTCCAGTTCCTCTTCTACACATTGTGAAGGCAAACAATATGATGTCAGTTATACATGTGATGTCATACAAAACATTTCCATATTAGCCATGTTGGAAAAAAAGGCAAGAAAAATAAAGTGAAAAAAGAATGCTTGGATCTGCCTCAGAGTTCATCATTTCTCTCTCTGGAGGTGAAAAGTATTTTTTATTATGAGTCGTTTGGAATCGTCTTAGAACATTGTACTAATTAAAGTAGCTAAGTCTTTTATTGTTGATCATCATTACACTATAGGTGTTACTGTACAAAGTTGTCCTGGTTCTGCTCATTTCATTTTATATTAGTTCATATAAATCTTCCCAGGTTTTCTGAAACCATCCCTTTTATCATTTCTTACAGCACAATAGTTTTCCAATACAATTATATAACACAACTTGTTTAGCCATCCCCCAATTGATGGACAGCCCCTCAATTTCCAATTTTTTATGACCACAGAGAGTTGGTATAAACATATTTGTACAAATAGGTCCATTCCCTTTAAATACTCTTTCTTCCATATATTTTTTTGTAAATACTATGATTACAAAAAGTCACAGTTATTTTGGCATTCATGGTCACAATTATAGAATGTTAGAATGAGAAGATACCTTAGAAAGCACTCCCTTTTCTCTAACCAGTTAAATAGCTTATCCAGTTGTAAAATACCACCACAGATGAAATCTATGCTCTTATCAATTCCTTCCATTGATGCAGATTGCAAGCTATCCATGCCTGCCTATCATGTGTGATCACTTCTGGTCTGTAAATTCACCGTAGATGGCTCACCCAATGCATCATCAATTTCCTAGGAAGGAATAGGAATTTTTACCCATACCTGGTTCAAAAGGAAAAATGGAATGTTGAGCTGAGAAATATAAAGGTAGTACATGTAAAACAAATCAATTTTAGGTGGTGGTTTTTAATTCTTCCATTAAAGGTTAAAAAATTCAATTCCTCAATTCTTCGTATGTCAAATGGGTTTCTAAACACTGTTGCCCTTGATATACTATTCCATTTCAGCTTCTCACTCCAGGTAAAGAATATCTTCCCTTTGGAGGGCCATCATATGTGTGTCCCATCTTAGCATAGCCTGCTGGATTCAGATTAGTTGGTTTCAGTGTAAATTGGTGTTGAATTTCCTCCCAAGGAACTTGTTGATATGAAGAAATGAATAGCCTAAAATCTGTCCCATTACCTGCAATGAAGAACAGTGATTTGCTCGTGATAGAAGAAAGAGGGGAAATTAATTCAGAAGACCAATATTTCAAATGGTTCTTTTTTTGGGAAAAAAAAAAGATTGGTATTTTGGAAGGACACCGGTTCAGTGAACAAATCACACTGAGTGCAAGGATCTCACTACTTACTTGATGAATTGAAAAGTAAAAGAGTTAGTTTTCTTTTTTTTTTTTTTGGTCAGGCAACTGGGGTTAAGTGACTTGCCCAAGGTCACACAGCTAGTACCTGTCAAGTGTTTGGTCTGAGGCTGGATTTGAACTCAGGTCCTCCTGACTTCAGGGCCAGTGCTCTATCCGCTTCGCCACCTAGGTGCCCCTAAAAGAGTTAATTTTCAAGGACAATTTTTGTATATTTGCAAAAACCTCATTCTATACCATCTACCCCATTTAAATTTTTTTTTTTTTTTTTTTTTTTACAGAGGATCATGTTGGTAACCTTGCCTTTTGAGTGTGGAAATTTATCCCCTTTAAATAAGTTACTGTATCTTTGGACCAAGTCAGAATCATGGAGAAACTTGAAGTGAAAATGAGTTTAAATGTAAGATGGGGGAAATCTCTAAAGTATTTATTTGTGCTTTGCTAAACCAGAACCTGTTTTTAGCTCTTCATTTCCAGGAACATCCACTACTAAACTGACTCCTTCCCCAAATCTATTGACTTCAGTTTTCTAACTCAGGGGGTCCCTAGAGAATTTGGTTTTCCCTACTAAATTGGGTATTTACCCAAGTTTATCACTTGCCTATCTTTCTTTAGTTCCTTTCTACTATAGACTAAACATTCCACAGAGTTCAGGGTTTTCCAGAAACTCAGCACAAGATTTGCTTTTCATGTGACACTAAATTCAGAGTTCACATAGCTGGTCATTTGGAAATTTTACTTAGGCTTAACTCTCTCATTCTCTTTGTTACAAGAGAATAAGTTTGCTCCAATTAGTCACCAGCGTGATTTCTAAAATAACCTGGAACCACACTGTACAGATAAGGTCAAAGTGAATAAATGAGTTAGATATAAAAGGGTAATATCATAAGTAAATTAGGGGAGCATGGAAAAATGTACCTGTCAGATCTATGGATAAGGAAATAGTTTATGACCAAACTAGAGATAGAGAGGATTGTGAGAAATAAAATAGATAATTTTGATTACATGATATTAAAAAGGTTTTGCACAAACTAGGCCAAAGAACCCACACAAATCATCAGCATTTCTATGTATTACTAACAAAGCTCACTAGTAAGAGATAAAAAGAGAAATTTCATTTAAAATTACTGTAGACATTATAAAATATTTGCCAAGTCTACCTGCCAAAACAAAACCAGAACTATATGAACACAATTACAAAACATTTTTTTACACAAATAAAGTCAGATCTAAATAACTGGAAAAATATCAGTTGCTCATGGGTAGGCCAAGTTAATATAATAAAAATTACAATTCCACCTAAATTAATTTACTTAATCAGCGCCATACCAATCAAACTACCAAAAATTATTTTTTGGAGCTAGAAAAAACCATGCCAAAGAAATCAAGCCAAACTATTGTCGAGATTTGTCAATTTTACCTCTGTAACATCTTTTTCATATGTCCCCTTCTCTCCTCTGCCACTGACTTGGTGAAGGACCTCATCACCACATGCCTGGTTTATTGCAATAGCCTGATAGTTGGTCTCCTTGTACAAGTTTTTCCACCCTCTAGTCTGCCCCTACTCAGCTGTCGAAAGTTCTGTTCCTGAAATGAAAGTCTGACCACTTCACCCCCCTCCCCCACTCAACAAACTCTGGATCACCTCCAGGATCAAATATAAAATTCTCTATTTGGCATTCAGTGCCCTTTATAACTTCCCCCTTCCCCAACATCTCCAGCCTCTCCTCCTTCTTTACACACTCTGTGATCCAGTAACATTGACCTCCTTGTTGTTACTTGCAGCATGACACTCCATCTCTCAACTCCAAGAATTTTACTGGTGGTTCTCCTTGCCTGGGATTCTCTTCCTCTTCATCTCTGCTTCCTGACTTTTCTGGCTTTCTTCAAGCCCCAACCAAAATTCAATCTTCCACAGGAAGCCTTTTCTCATTTCCTTTAATTTTAGTGCCTTCCCTCTGTTGATTGCTTCCAATTTATCCTATACTTGTCTATATCTTTGTACATAAGTGTTTGCATGTTGTCTCTCCCTTTAGACTATGAACTCCTTGATAGCAGGTGCTGACTTCCATGTTTATTTGTATGTCCAGTACTTAGCACAGTGCCTGGCATGTAGTAGGTGCTTAATAAAAGTTTATTGACTGACATTTAATCAAGAGATGAGAAGACTTAAGAAGATACAAATATCCATCTTTAAGTATTTAAAGGACTTTCTTGTGAGAGAGGGTCAAGACTTGTTCAGATTAAAAACTTACTCTTGCAAAGCCAGGAGCAATGGGTTACAGAAATTGCAAAGAGGTAGACTTAGGCTTGATGTTAAATGAACATCTTAACAATCACCAAAAATTCAATGGAGTGCCTCTTCAAGTGGACACGACCATTTTGTCAGGGATGGTACAGTAGGGATTCTTGTTCAGATAAAATTTGAAGGAGAAGGCCTTTGATTACCTCCTAACTCTAAATTTGGTGAAGTTTCTTTTCTTTGGCACTTGATTACCTTCTTTTCTATTCCTGAGAACATATATTCTCCATGGGGTGCTAGATTAGATTTGCTTGAGAAACTCTTCCTCTAGGGCAAGAGGTTAAAGGGCTTGTGGTTAGACTTCAGAGGTCCATGAATTTGAAAGGGAGAAAATTACATCTCTATTTTCACTAATCTCTAACTGAAAATACACTTTTCTTTAACTATGAATTTTTAAAAATTCGTTATTCTGAGAAGTGTTCATAGGCTTCACCAGGTTGCCAAAGGCTGTGTCTATGACACAAAAAGATTAAGAACCTCTACCCTGTGGTATATGTATTTATGGTTTAAAAAGGACTTTGACTTTCCATTATAAATGTGCAAGCTGAGGGTTCATTTCCCAGAAACCTATACCTATCAAACCAATAAACTGGACCTGAATCGGTAGATTAGAGATTCAGCCCCTTTTTAATCATAGACAGAAGGAGATTTCAGTTTCATGCTGTTAAAGGCTTTTCTGAATATCACAAAGGAGAAAAGAAGAAAAGGAACCATTTAATAAGAATAAAAAACTGCCTGACAGTTTCCTTTAAAATTTTAATAAGAGGTAAGTTGATAATTCATCGCCAATCTATTACCTAGCTTGTGATGATGAATTATAGGGAGAAATCAAGTTGGAGAAATGATTGCCAGAATGAATATAGTAGAACTGTCTAAAATGACTTCATAAAACATGAAGTAATTTACTGGTATCAATTCACCTGGAGGTTTTGGCTTAAGTTGTAGCAAGAAAGGGCTTAGTTAGATATAAGGAAGAACTTGATAGTAAACATGATTAGACACTGGGAAAGATGATCTACTGAATATCTATTCATCAGTCTTGATATAAGTTATTTTCTGGTTGGATCTAAGGAATTGTACTAAATGATGTCTAGATATTTTTAGTTTTAGCTTTTTGGGTTGGTATAGGCATGTTATTTTGGACAGTACAGTTGAGAAAACATTACTCTCTGACAAGGAAGGGCATTAATTAGATGATAGTGATGGTAAAATGCAATCATAGCCCGTGGCTCAGAGGTTGGATTCTAGTTTCATTGTCACCAGGCAAGGTTCAATTTCGGGTATGGTCCCAAAATATCCTATTTTAGCTTAGGTTCATATACTTATAACTGGAGTTTTCTCATAGAAATCTTCAAATTTGCTCATATCTAAATTTCTGTAAATTTGGGTAGCAATGTCTTTGGATCACATATGAGCATTCAAGGTAACAAATACACAATTGGGTAGAAAATAGCTTGATTTCATCCCACATACTTTGATTCACAGTATTCATAGGAGACCATAAACATACAAAAAGGCACAGATAGTATGAGTTCTGCTCAGAAGGGAACTGAATTTGGGGTTGCCAGAACAGATTATGGTGATATCTTTCTTTACCATAGGATCCTCCACAGTCCTTTTCAGATCTATTGTGTCACTGGGAAGTATAGAATCCCCCTGGAAGGCAAACACACTACTTTATACTGTAATCAAATCCAAAGAGCAGCTGGGGCGCCCTGGTTTTTGAAAGGATTCTTTCTAGGAGTTTTTGAGGTGAAATTAAAAATTCTGATAATGTATGGCGGTTTGCTGGATGATAAATGTCACAACATTGCCCTGACTTCCTGGTTACTAGGATTATTTCCTTGCTATGCCATTGACAATAATCCTAGAATACATCAAATATATCCCATCTACTACCTTTTGGGTATATTCACTCTCCAACAAAAATTGAAAAAAAAATTATCTCACCCCCTAGTCTTGTTTAGTTTCAGTTTTTAATATAGAGAAAAAGTGACCAACTTTTTTAGATTTAGAGTAAAAAGGATTAATAACATAATTATATTTGAACTTGCATGGTCAACAATAATTTTTCATGCACTAAATTAAAGATGTTAGTCTTGAAAGCTTTCTCAGTTGAACACGAGCTATGGCAACTTTCATGACCCTTGAAAGGTTCCAAGCAGTGGCCTATTAATGAATCTGAGGAGCAGCCTAGCTAAATGTGGAGGTACTCATCACCAGAAGTTTGGACACAAGCTGCTGTTCCTGTTTGCTTGGCTTATGGCAAATGATGACTATTTCCTAAAGTCTAGAAGTTGATGTGTTGGTAGAGGAAATGCCCACATAGATGAAATCACAGATATTTTGAAGTACAGAAATATTGAAGAAGAATGTTAGCAAAGGTTAAAAGTCCCAATCTCACAGAAAATGTTTTAAGAACGAACATTTTAGTCTCTGTAGATAATTTATAAATCAAAAGCAATATTTAAAGAACCATAGAAATCTTGTAGAAAACAGAATTCAGAGATATCACCAAGAATTATAGTGTATCATACAGATTAGGTTGGATCTGGGCCAATATAAAAATAAAGCTTCTTTTCAGTGGCCTTTCCCTTACCCTTTCATCCTCCCTTCCCTTTCTATTCTCTTTGCCCTGCCCCTTCCTGTTGAAGTAGTTCTAAGTGTATAGAGTGGTACAATAGATAGATTGCTGGGCCTGAAGTCTGGAAACCTGAGTTCAAATTTGACCTCAGACACTTACTAGCTCAGTGATCCCGGGCAAGCCATTAACCTCTGTCTGTCTCAGTTTCCTTATCTGTAAAATGGGGTTCATAATAGCAACTACCTCCCAGGGGTATTGTGAAGATCAAACGGTAGCACAGTGCCCGGCAAATAGTAAACATTTAATAAATGGTTATTTCCTTCTCTTTTTCCCTTCAGGTCTTTTCTGCTCTTTCTATACCCAACTTCACAGGGCCATTAGGATCTACCTCACTGAGCTCTGGATCTAAATGGAGCCTTTCCCCCTTTGCTCCCCCTTCCCCAATTAAGAACTGTTCTCACCTAATCCTAATTATCAAATAGAAAGTGATGTTGGAAGTGAAGAGATAAATTAATTCACACTTAAGTGTTATGAGCTGAAAAATTTTAAAGTATTACCACTTGTAAAGCATTTGTATTGCAATAGAGAAGACCTAAAAGACAGAATTGGTCTTACCAGTGGGTAAAATAGACAACCATTTGGACATGATATAGGTGGGAAGGGGAGGGAGGTATGACTTATGGACTATACTTTTTCTATATCTATGCAATGTCAAGAGATCTAGAGGGAGGTCCCCAGCGTTGTGGGTGGACCCCCTCTGGAAGCTTCAAGGGAAGACATTGATGGGAGCCTCATAGGATGGAAAAGTGTGGTTGGGTGTAAATACATACTACTAGAGGGAATACATGTCCATATATAGGTTCCCAGTTCGACTGTATGAGGGATTATAGATGAAGTGGCTTAGTCATGTAGGAAAAGTGAAGAATAAAAGATGGATATATGAGTGCTGCCCTGAGACCCATAGAATATTAAATTTAAAAAAAATCTACATTTAATATCAAATAAAATAAGTATTTCCATATATATCAATGAAATCTATTGTTTGTCTAATCTATATGTATATACACTATATATTTTATACTTTATATACACATTTACACTATACATACACAGACATACACACCTATATAGTAGAACAAGGAAGAATTATATATCAAACTGCAAAGATTATATATAACTTACTTTTCCTTAAAAATATAATAAATTCAGCATGTGATATTTAATGCTGTCCTACTCATTTGTGGAAGAAAGGCCCCTTATTTTTGTTTTTGCAAGGGCTGGGGTGGGGAGACTGTATCCCAACTTCCCCCTCTCTTTCACTTTCCCTCATTGTAAAAAAGAAAAAAAGAAAAACATATAAATATGTATAGTCAAGCAAAACAAATTCCCACATTGGCCATGAGAACCACAGAATGTTAGAAGACCTAGGTAGTTCTCCAGAGAGATGAGAAGATCCTTTTTTGGCAGATCTATTGGAGGATATGAGTAGAAATTTCATGGGTGAGAAAGCATGGCTGAGTTGGGATCCATAAGAGGTACCTATATTGAAGAGGTCACAGACTTACTAAAATATAAAATTACAAGTGAGGGACCTCAGGCAAGGCCTTCAACTCTAAAATCTCACCTTCTATTTGTTACTGTGTCTGAATTTCTACTATTGGAGATTCATTCCTTTAGGTCCAAAAGACTATGAGTCTTGAAAAGTCACTGGTGAGCACAGCTACTCAAATTCTTTTGAGAAATACTCTTCTACTGAGAAGATCATTCTCTTCAATCTGGGCTGTATATAGTTTTGGGAGAGATAAATATGAATGGTGAAGGAGGAAAGGAGCACTCACCTAGCTAGACAGATCATTTGAATCAACTTTGGCTATTGGTGGAGGGACCGATGTTACAATCCCCCATTAAAAGGCAAAGATTCCTTGGCAAGATAACAGTTTAATTATAAGCAAAAAATTCAGGAAATGTTCAATGATCTCTAATTGAAAATAAGGCCTTAGGTCAGGGATGAAGAACCTGTGGCTTCGAGGCCACATGTGACCCTCTAGGTCTTCAAGTGCAGCCCTTTGACTGAATCCAAATTTTGTTCTGTGAAGTTTGGATTCAATCAAAGGGCCGTACTTGAGGACCTAGAGGGCCACATGTGGCCTCGAAGCCACAGGTTCCCCATCCCTGCCCTAGGGGAATAAACCATAAAACAGGTAACTGTTGGATGGTGCACAATCTGATATGGGCCTTAGAAAGGAAGTTGAAAGTGTGTCAAAGACTGGCTTTGCTTACTTCACAATTTTGTTTAGGTCTAGCCCTGTCCAAAGGAATGGGATCCCATTCCAAGGTAGGATTATAGACTTCAGTGACAGACTATGGGAGAGATTTTTGAACAGAGGAAACTTTCAAAGTCCCTTCCAGCTTTAAAATTGTATTTACTTTAAAAAGAATATGCTTTTAACTTTGATAATAAAATAGAATTTGATTTTTCTCTTGCTCTGAATGGGTGGGGCAAGGGAAACAGACTATGTGAAGTATCAGCTCAGAAACTTTCATAGCCTTGCTATGGTTGTGAATACTGTGTCTCTGTTTTTGACTTATGTTTGTGGCCTCTGCTGAGATGCACATATCTTCATTTAAGGGATTACATAAATCCCTAAAGAGCTGTGGGCAGGCATGTCTGCTGAAAGCACAATAGTACTTTTCTCATGTGGCTCGACACTGGTGTCGTCCCCCCCCCCCCCACCAAAGGGCTGGTTTTGGCATTCTACTAAATAGCTGTTTGGTCTTGATTTTCCAGGCTTCAATTTTCCTAACTGTGGAGTAGGGTGGGTGGGGGTTGGGTAATGGATTATATTAAGCAAAGTACTTCCATGGAATGGGAATCAGATAAAACATAAACATTTTGAACAATCCTTTTATAGTCTGCAGATTGAGATTCCCTCATACAACTGTCAAATAGTTTGTGCGTAAAGTCAAAATATGTCTACCATGTAAGCAGGCAGCAAGCAGTATTGGCAGGACTAAGGAGAGAAACAAATTCCCTCCTAGTGGCCATGGCAGCACCATCACTCAGCATTTCTCCATTGTGCTTAATTGGTTATTAATTGGTAAATTGCCTGACAGGAGATAGAAGACAGCAGAAGAGTCAGTTCTTTGTTGGTTACCTGTTTGATTGAGGCCCCTTTGGTGTCCTAGGGCAAGGCATTTACAGCACAGGTGCTGTATACTTGGCAGGCATAGGATTTGCTCAGAGCCATGTGTCCAAGGGGATTCCTCTGTTTGCAGTAATGGGAGTTTTTGTTTTTGTCATTTTTGTGAGTTCTGTGTCTCCCTGGGCTCCCATGCTACTGAGTATGGCCTAGGGAAGATTGTCCAGTCTGGTTGTGTAAAAAGGAAAGATGCAGTCTTCCGGCAGGAGAACCCAGGTAATCTTCATACACCAGTAGTCAGAGATGAAAAAACATTTGGAGCTAGTCAGATCCCAATTGGTACAGAGCAGTGATGAAACCTAGTTGTGGACCTTGCTCTGCTCATGATGTATCTGATAGCCTATTCTGTCTTTGCTTCTGAGAACGCACATGGTGGAAGTAAGCAGTTTCCTCTCAGAATTGACTACCTCTTGGATACTTTCCAGCTCTAAAATGATGATGCTTTACTGGAACAAAGGACAGAAGTGGGGCAGAAGGGTAGGGAGAAGGAATTACACTTGTGTTTTCATTGGTATGGGAATCCTTCCTCTACAAATGCAGGTTGGCACCTTGTCTGCAACTTGTAGTCTTGGAGGAGGGCTTCTTAACTTGGGGCAATTTGGTAGTCTGTGGTAGGTTTCAGGGGAAGATCTTTGAACTTGGGTAGAAAAATTACATCTTTATCCTCTAATTGAAAGGTAGCATTTCCTTCAATTTTGAATCAAAAATATTTTGAGGGGGCAGCTAGGTGACACAGTGAATAGAGTTCCTGCCCTGGAGTCAGGAAGGACCTGAGTTCAAATCCAGCTTCAGACACTTGACGCTTACAAGCTGTGTGACCCTGGGCAAGTCACTTAACCCCAATAGCCTCACCAAAAAGCAAAAACAAACAAACCCCCCCCTAAATATTTTGAGAAGGTATCCATAGTTTCAACAGATTCCAAAGGGTCTCATGACACAAAAAGGATAAGGATTCCTATCTGAGAGCATTGACTCCCCGAGGAGTTAGGGTCATCTAGCTAAACTGCATCAGAAGCAGAACTTGAAGGATCATCTAGCTAAAACACATCAAGAAGGGTCTTCCTGGTTCTGAGGTTGACTCTCTAGCCACTGCATCATGCTGCTTTGTGAGCGTTGGGGTGGGAATTGGGATGGACAGGGAGACAAATATGTCAGGATACCCACTGAATAACAAAAATTCCAGTGACAGCAACTCAAAGATGAGATTAAAAGGTAATGGAAAAATAGGATCTTATTTATAAAAATGTGTGACTTTTCAAGAATGTGGGAATTTCATGAAACTAAGGAAATTTAAATAATGTTTCATCCTAAGAACTTCTATTAGCTGAGAAACCTTCATGCTCAGAGTCACAGGATCATAAATTTCAAGGTGGTTGGGAATTCTGAGGTCATCTAGTCTCTTTACAGAAAGGAAACTGACCCCCATTGAGGCTAAGTGACTTATATGAGGCCACACAGAATAAGGAGAACTGTATTCAAACCCAGGTTTTCTAACTCCAAATCCAGTGCATCATAGATTTAGTCCTTCTCCTGCTTATCCTCACTCTCCTAGGACCTAGAGCATGACTTTGCTTCTTGGGTGCACAGATAGAACAGTTTACCTTGGTCTATGCTGAGTAACATGGGAACCTCTAAATCTGACCAACACTCTCTTGGAGTATCAGCTGTGCATTTGGCAGGCCTTAGATTTGATCACAGCCATGTGTCTGGGGGACTTCATCCATATGAAATTGTCTGAGAATTCTTTTCTAGGACATAGAAAGTGCTTCTCTTTATTCTCTATTTTTACTTATCTCATTCTGCACCATGCTGAACTCACTTACCGTTTCCATTCTGTTGATTTTCATAGTGATTTTCCCCTCATCAACATCAGATCCACCCCCCCCCCAACTGTGGTTAAGGAGTTAGTGAGTTGCTTTACTTCCATTTTTGTCATTCCCCCTCCAGGAGAAAGCAGTGTGACAGAAGATGTGCAAGAACATTGTCAATGAGGTGATTCTCATTGAATGAATAGATGTTGAAATTGCTGTCCTTTGACCTGAAGAGCCAATCCCTGCACCAGAAAGTGAAGCAAATGACATTCTATAGCCAAGAGCTAGATTTTTCTCTCAGGGACCTCAATAATTATCCAAGAAGATCTTGGGCTTCAGAAAAAACTCCTATCAATAGGATTGTACGTATATTTTTGTCTTAAAAATATTTGTGATAAATAATAGATAAAACATACCCAGATCGAGAACTAGTTTTCTATTTTATGATTTTGTGACTTATAAGATTGAAGGATCATAGATTTCAGACAAGAAGAGCTTCCAGATCCTTTGTTTTACACATCATAAAGTGACAAATGGAAGACAGAATTTTAAAAATGTAAGTCATATGTTTTGGTATATGGAAGGAATTTGACTTCTTGGTAGTTTTTTTAATTTTAAAATTTTTGTACTAGTATCATACTCCCTGCTTGGTGACCCAAGAGGCATACATATATGCCAATCTTAGGATCATTCTATTACTGTCTCTCTATCCCCTAGTTTCTTGCATTATAGTGCATAAATCCTCCCTTTTGTCCCGATTTCCCACCATGCTCCTGTGAGACAATCTTTATACTGTCAAAGCTCATCCTGTTCCCCAACGTCAGGCTTAATCATTTGTATTGACAAACCTGGCCCCCATTTTACTTGCTTTGGATTGATTTCACTCTTGCTGATTTATAACCAGTGTCTTCAAGTGTGATTTCAATAGTAATAAATATTATATTCCTCCTCAAATCATTTCCCAGAGTAGGTTAAAGCTCCAGGTCTGGAGGTGCATCCTCATTTCCCTGGGGAATGAATGAATGAAAAGAATTTATTAAAGATTTACTATGTGCCAAACAGTAGGAACACAAATAAAAAAATCAATATAGTCTCTGCCCTCAAGAAGCTTACATTCTAACAGGAGACAAAACATATGAGGGACAGGTGGTCAGGGAAAGGCATCTTTGAAATCAAGGTTGAACCTCCTATAGCTACTTGACATTCCTCTTTCCATAGGGCCAATGGGTCAGAAGATCATGGGAACATGGATTTAGAGCTGGAAGGAAATTTTAAAACTATCTAGTCCAACTCACTCATTTTGCAGGTGAGGAAACTAAGGCCCAGAGAGAAGTTACTTGCTTAAGGTTACACAGATGGTGAGTAGCAGAGCTGAAATCTGAACACAGGTTCTTTGATTCCAGATCTAATACTTTTTCCACTCTACCTGAGCCAATAGATGTTTTTGTTAAGGACAATCATCAGGGCCTGCAGCAAGAATACTCATGGAGGAAAAGGGTGCTGTCCAAGCCATGATCCAAGAGAGAATGAACCAGAGGTTATGGTTGCTCAGCCCAAGCTGATTGAGAAAGCCAGTCCTAATGGGGAAGTGGGAGATGGCAATGCGGTCTGAAGCAGTGACCTAAAAAACAGAGCACAAACTGAGGAGAAACACACAGAGAAGCAACAGGTGGCAGTTTATCTCAGGCAGCTTCCTTAGGCAAGAGGGCAAGGTTCAGCTTAAGTGCTCTCTTTTCTATACAACCTTCCCTGATCTCAGCTCCCCTCACCCCTAAATCTCTACTCCACTTGGTAGTAAATATTTCCTTTTGGATGTCACGTAGAATTTGGTTTGCAACTCGCTTAGATACAAGATGATCATTATCATATGTGTCTCTACCTCTGTATCGTTGTCTGTGTCTTCCTTTGTCCATCTATCCTTTCTAGTCGCTCAGATAAGAAAAGAAAGAGGAAGGATATTGTTCCCCTATGTTATTGAATATTTCTTCTTCCAGCACCTTACGCAAAGGTATTTGATCAATGCTGGTGAAGTTGAAATTGGATAGTTTATGGTGTGGGGGCTCAAGTTCATCACTCCCTGAAGTTCATACATCTTCAGGCCCTGGGAGGCACAAAGGCCATGAATTACAATAGCTGACCACATAGGGACGTCTCTGACGCTACTGGGCTTGAAGGAAGAGCATTAAATTGATAGAATGGGGAGGGAACAAGGTAATCTGAAGATGTCATCTTGTCCATTTGATTAATTTCTAGATAAGACTTCCTCTAAACTACTCCCAGAAATATGGCTATCTATTTTACAAACTAAGAAACTTGTTTAGAAGAAAGCAATTATAAATAAATGGCTCCAATTCCAGTGTTTTGGAAAAGGATGCCTAGGTAGGGAAGCAGTAATAGTTATTTGTTGCCAAGTCAGAATGCTTATATTTCCCACTTGCCCCCGTGTTTTTCTAGTTTCCTATTGATTTTTTTCATTATTTTAAAAAACACTACACATTCTGAATCTCTAGGATGTCCCTGGGAGCAGACAGAGTCAGTATTGGTCAGATTTAGAGGCTAGAAATGCCAATAGCATCCTTTTGAGATGCCAAGTTATTACTTGTTATTGTAATAACTGTTAAGTTAAATAAAAAAGAACTATGTGAATTTGTTGTTTGACAAATTACAGATGGCTTTTATTTATTTCAACTTTGCTCTTGTAATAAAAGCTATTCTATTTAATTATTAATTTGTCTGTTATTTCTGGTAATTCTAGGCTATAAATAACTATTAGCAGAAAAATACCTTCCAACCACTGAGGATTTTTTTCCCCTACTGGTTCCTGGTAGAACTATGTATACACACCCACTCACTCTCTCTCTCTCTCTCTGTCTCTCTCTCTGATTCTCTCTCTCTCTCTCTCACACACACACACACACATACACACAGAATATACACACATACTTACATTTGGTCTGAATAAATATAATACTTAACCATTGGTGATTTGATGTGAAGATTGAATTTAAATGGCAATTTCCTTGGGACTTATTAGGAAAAAAAGCACTACCTTTTTTTGGGAGGAGTTGATTATTTTTCTGTTGTAGTTAATGGGTTACAGTTACATAGCACTTTGTGGTTTGCAAAGTACTTTTCTTGAAATTATACTGGATTAAGTGGCTAGTAAGTGGCAGAATCAGTCTTATGAATCTGTCTGGTGTCTTTTCCATTATGCTATACTGACTAAATAATCAAAGTCTTATGGCATTATAAGGGCTAACAAGGACATGACCAGAAGTGACTTGTTCATTAAATTTAACTGTGATTGTTAAATTATTTGCAAATTAAAAATAATTAGCTGGTAGATATGTCCAAGTGTTTCTAGGACTGATTCTCTTATAACTTCTTCCCCTTACATCCCCACCCCCCTGCCAGCCTAATCATCTCCATTTCTATAATTATAGAATTTTAGAACTACAAGTATAAATGCCATTATTTTGTACTTCTGACTCTTATTTCTTACTCCTTCCCCATTTCCAGAAAAAGTCTTCTAAAAATTACTCATTACTCTAAACACTCAAAGTGGGGTACAAAGTACAATGGTATGTATGAAAAACATGTCACAATAGTAATTTTCTTGGTTTGGGGAATAAAGATGCCACTCATGGTCACATGGAACTATCTACTTACTTCATGGTTAGGAACTTTTAAAACTATAGGAGCCCCAACTAGAACATTTATCTTTAATAGTTAGTCAGTTGGCACAGTTATTTCAAAGCAAAGGTTTTTATTGAAAAAAATAGTAAGAACAGTGGCTATAAAACATTCTTTTCATAAACCTGGGATGCTACCTCTCATAAATATGCACAGTATAAGCAGGAAAAGTGGGCACACACATAAAGTGAAGTGGTAGAGAGACATGTACACAGGAAATGCACACTGCCAAGGAAAATCACACCTTCAGCATCTTAGGGTCCCAATGAGCAAATAAAATTTTGTAAATAAATATTTGTAAAGCTCTTAGCATAGCTCCTGGTACACAATAGGTGCTTAATAAATGTTTCATTCCTTTCCCTTTCTGCAATGTCTTTTTTCATTTCATGGTGTCCTCACTCTGTTCCCCATGGGCTAAATATGTCTGTTGGGTAGGCCTGCTCCTCTCAGGAGCTAACCTCAACTCTTCAGTTGAATTCTCAGGACTTCCTCTCTGTTGGGCACAATGCTTTCTCTAAAGTAAGAGATGTAGGTGGAGGAGAAAAAGGAATATCTTATGAGGTCCAGTTCTCATCTACCTTTCTAGCCTTATTTCATAGTACTCCCCTTTCATGAACTCTACATTACAGCCAGACTGGAGTACTAGCCAGTCATCAGGTATGATCCTCTATGAACCACCTCTGTACATCCTCACAAATAATTTACCATTCCTGGGATGAACTTTCCCTTCATCTCCCCCTCTTATCTCTCTTCAAGGCTCAACTCAGATACCGCCTCTTTCACGAAACATTCTCTCATCATACTAGTTTAATTCAACTCAATGTGACAAACCTTGTCAAAGAGACTACCTTGTTTAAGAAACTGTGATAGGCTCCAGGGACGCAAAAAAACCCCCAAAAAACAAACAACTGTTCCTGTCCTCAGTGAACTTACATTTTACTGGAGATACACAGATAAGTAAAGAAAAGCATGCATAAAACTGCAAAGGATATATAAAGACATAATAGCTTGTGAATTAAATCAGTAGAGGTCTCATATAGGAAATAACATCTCAATTGAGTTTTAAAGAAAGCATAGGTAAGGAAGGAGTACAATCTAGACGTTAGGGACCCCCTGTGCAAAAACATAGAAGCAAGAGAGAATTTATAAGGAATAGCAAATAAAACTTTTTGATTGGAAGAGAGAGAATATTTAGACAAGAGCAAGATGAAATAAGACTGGAAAGGTAGGTTGGACCCAGACTGTGGAATCCTTTGTATGTTAGGCACTAGGTAGCTATTGAAGATTTTTGAGTAGAAAAATGGCAATGTCAGATTGTTTTTAGATGGACAGTTTGGAAACTATCGGGAAGATGGAATAAAGAGGGGTAGAGAATGAAAGCAAGGAGGAATTAGGAGGTTATTGCTATAGTTGAGAAGAGAAATGATGAGGGCCTGAACATGGGTAGCATTTGAGGGAGTTGAGAAAAGGAGACAAAATGATTTCTTCCTTGGAAATTGAAACCATTTTGACTTACCTTCAGAATTGATGAAGCTTAGAATGGAGATGAAAAAAATATTGTTTCAACCTTGGGTGAAGAGTTGAGAAGCAAGACTTGATTTGGCCATAAGTTGTAGATGGTACCTCATAACACAGGTCTTTCCTGATCTTTCTCTATGCCTTCCTTTCTTCCCTCCCAACAGGACATGAGAGCAGCAGCTTTTTGGTTCAACTCCCAACCTTGTTTCTCCAAGAAGACTATTTTGACTCTACTTCTTGTTCTTGCTACTCTTCTCTCTTGGAAGATGGAACAGCTGGGGTCATATCATCTCAACTTTCCTGTGGAGAATCAGTTAACAAGCATTTGCTAAGCATTTCCTATATGCTAGGCGTTAGGCTAAGTGCTGGATAGTGTTGGATAAAAAACTACTTTTTGTTGGACAGAGAACTGTCAATCATTTCCTCTCCTTTTTGTTTCTTTCTGCTAGGAATGAAAAAGTTTGCATGGCCTTGTGTCAAGGAAAGTCCATCTCAGGCCAAGAGAAGTTATCTGTTATCATCTAGTTTTCAGAAATAGTTTTCTGCCTTATATTTTAAAATGCTTCTATTTTCTTTACATGGCAATGATATTTTACAAATTTCTCTATTTGTACTGAGCTAGGAATTTTCCTTGATACCAGTCTATTTACTTGATAACTCTGAATTTGTACTAAATTTGTACATTTGTTAATTTAATTAAGAATTTTTATCTCTTTCAAACAAAATCATCTTTAACTAGTGGGGTTTCATTAGTCCTGAATTGGTCTGAGGGGTAAAAATCCTTCACATTCTCCTGGCCCAGTTATTTTTTCAGCACTAGCAGCAGTGTAGCTGTCAAAATCGTGGTCGTTTAAGGGTCTGAAGAACAACTGGACAGATGGTTCTCTGATAAGAGGATGGAGCAGATACCGGTGTGCCATGATTTGTCCTTAGTCTACCTGGTTTTAACAATGTTATGTGGGATCAGAAGGAATAGATTATAGAAAAATTCCATTTCTTCCACCCAACTTACCTATATGGATTAAAATACATGAATTCAAGCTTATTTTAGGACTGTTTTATAGATTTATGTTCATAAGGGTAAGTAATTTTATAACTGCTTGCAGAGATCATATGAGTATTGTGATTTTAACCAAACATCATAATGAGTCATTATATTATAAAACAATGTTTTGTTAGATACATTAGCATAATAGTAATAAAATGGTTTATATTTATGTAGCACTTTGGAACAGTTAGATGGCTCAGTGGATAGAGCACCAGGCCCGGAGTCACAAAGACTCATCTTCCTGAATTCAAATCCTGCCTCAGACACTTACTAGCTGTGTGACCCCGAACAAATCACTTAACCATGTTTGCCTCAGTTTCCTCATCTATAAAATGATCTGGAGAAGGAAATGGCAAACCACTCCAGTATCTTTTTCAAGAAAACCCCAAATGGGGTCACAAAGAGTTGGACACAACTGAATAATAATACAAAGTACTTCAGGGTTACAAATTGCTCTGCAGATATAATTTCATTTCGTTCTCACAATCTGGCTGTAGTGTAGGATTATTTATTTGTTTATTTATCTTTACTGAACTTGTGATTTCACTGGTAAAGGAGACTTTCAGTGAGGAAACTCCCTCTGCATCTTCACTGCTATTTAAAGTCTTTGATAGTTCCCTGGGGGCACACAGCCATCAGAGGTAGAGTTTGAGCCAGGTTTTTTTTTTTTTTTTTCCTGATTCCAAGGCTGGCTCTCTCCCTACTATTTCACAGTTTCTCTTTAAGCCTGCAGAGTTTGGTATTCCCGTACAGTATTTTATCCAAATACTGACCAGGTTTGTCTCTGTTTAGCTTCTGAGGTCAGATGAGAATGTGTGAGTTCAGAGTAGTCTGTCCATAGATGTGAGTTAAGTAGGCAAGTGTGATTATCCCCATTTTACATACGAGGAAATTGAGTAACAGAGAGGTTAAATAAGAGGTTAAGTAGATTGGCCAAGATTTCACAACAAGCAAATGGAAGAGCTCTAGAATTCAAAGATACATCTTCCAACCTAGATTCATTATTCTTGCCTTTATACCACAACATCCTATTGGGCAGGGTATGAACATATCTTAAAATCAAATTATAGCTGTTTTTAAAAAATGTTGAATCTATAGTTGTACATTAAGGATTATCATGAATACCCTCTGAGTCTGATCAACTCCACAACCTTCATTCTGAATATAACAGCCAGTCATTCTAGTTTGGTATAATAAAGTTTTGAAAGACAGGACAAGGCGATCAAGGCTTTGCCCAAGGGTGGGGAATTAAAAGGGCACAAATTGCCATCCCAGAATGCTCTTCTACAAACTGAACCAGTCCTTGGGGAAATCAGCCTTATTTTGCAGTTTATGGTGCTTTATTGTGTCCTGGAGCGGGCATAATTCTCTACCAATAGCACTCCAAGTGAATAGACTGTTACCCTCTTCCTCTCAGTAAATCGTGAGAGCCTCGGCTTCTTGGCCCTACCCATTCCATCTTCTCTCCTTGGTGGCCAGAGGAGAAGAAAAACCACCACTCCACAACACTCCTGACATCTTGCCTGGCCACAACAACTGCTAGTTATAGCTCTTTCAAAATATATCAGATATCAGCCACAAAAGTCATTATTGGCCTGTGTGTTTAGGTCCCCCAAGACATCATGGTGGGCCTAGTGGAAAGCAAGTGTTGGGATCCAAGAGATATGGGTAGATATGACAGACTGTAGCATTTTGCCAGTGATGATATATGCCCAAGTAGTGGAATAAATGACAGTATAAATGACAGGCTGATGGACAGTCTGAGTCTTTGAGTCACAAAGTCAAAAGACCGAGGGGAAGACCCCCTACACATTGAGTGGGTCCCCTCTGCAAGAGATGGGGAGGATGTGGATAAGAGTCACATAGTATAGATGGAGGTGATCTGCATCATCAAAGAGAGCAATCATTTTGATTCACTAAAGTATTCTTCAAATTTCAGAGATTGGGCTAGGCAGCTAGGTGGGATAGTTGATAAAGCATATGGCCTACAGTCAGGAAGGCCTCAGTTTAAATCTGACCTCAGATACTTACTAGTTGTATGACCCAGGGCAAGTCAGTTCTCCTCTTTGTGTCTCAGTTTCCTCATCCCAGAGCTGTTGTGAACATCAAATGAGATCATAATTGTAAAGTGCTTAGCACGGTGCTTGACACATAGTAAGCACTATATAAATATTAGCTATTATTGTTGTTGCTGCTGCTGTTATCCAACCTTGTGCAGAATGAAGGGAGAGTCAGTCAGAAGATTTTCTTATGTAGTACATGGAGAAAAAAGATTAATGGTCCTGCCACCAGGAATTAGACTTATTCTCTTAGAGTTGTGTTTTCCCCCAAATTCAGAACCAGCCCTCCATCCGAAAGGAATTATGGTCTCTTTCATTTGTTCTCTATATATCATTCTGAGTCATGCAATTCCCATATAGAGATTTTATTTATTTAGCTAAATATCGGCTGGCCTTCCTGGGACAGCCTCATTTGATGAGTTTCGAACTGTTGTGTGAATCCAAGGGGCAGGATTCTCATAGAGTATTGCTCTAATAGATTTAAAGTCATACCATCCACTCCACACACAGCACTTTTAGTCAATACACTAGATAATTAGGTGGTGCAATGTAAATGTTTTTATGCAGTAACAGAACTTCTTTAGATATTAAAATGGATTTAAAAATCATATTGTTAGCTGTTGCCTTAATGTGTTGGATTGGTTATTATAATTAAGCATTTAGAATTCTTATTTTGACTATTACTTTATGTAATCATACTAGGGAATTATATTCCCTTATATTTTTAAAGTGCCTTCTTCTATACTGTTATTGTATATGGAGGGAGGATGGTATAATGACAGAGCCTTGGATAAGGGATCAGAAGGCCTAGGACCTAGTTATTCCTCTTGCACTTATTAGCAAACTTCATTTTAGTGATTAACACACATTTTCCTATCCATAGACTTTCCTGGTGCTTGACCAAGAATAGCATTGTACTTCCTATTTTGGATGCCTGGACTCTATCCTCAGTTTTGCAAGTAACTAACTATGGGACCTTGGACTCAATGAGCTTTAGTTTTTTCCATGTGCAAAATAAGGGCACCTGTCCTGCTTTGTCTCACAGGTTTTTCTTCTTTTTTTTTGGAGAACAACATGAGCATGTACGAAGTCAGCTATTGAGACAGAATCAGTCTTAATGACACCTATGTTTTAACATTGCTCAACCTTTGGGTACTGTGCTCAGCCAGCCACCAGGAAAGAGTAAAGGCCTATCTCTGGCAGATTAAGCCCATCATTTGAGGACTAATACTATCTCCTAATGATGCTGTAATGGAGAGGAATTGAGGTGACACTAATCCCACTTCCTCATTGAGAGGTCTACCAACAGGATTGTCTTACCCTTAGGTGAAAATTGTTTTATTCCTGTCTATAAAAGCACCTCACAGTTGGAATACAGTCTTGGCCTGACCCCAACTGCTTGATGCCTTGGTATGCCAATAAACTCCTTTTGTCTTATTTCCTGAGTTTGCCTTTAATTGACCAGAGTGAGGCCCAAACCAGGATTTTCTTTTAACAAGCATTAGCTCATATGAAAGTATTTTGAAACAATAACAAGCTATTGCATATAGTATCCAATAATACTATTGGATATTGATATTGTACATTAAAGTTCACAAAGTGTTTTATGTAAATTATCTTATTTGTCTTCACATGAGTCCTGTGAGGTAGGTGTGACATGTATCCTTATTGCCATTTTGTAGATGAAGTAACCAGGGTGACAGAGATAAAGTGACTGGCTCATGGTCACACAGCTAGGAAGTTTTGGAGGTGGTATTTGACTGTAGGTCATTCCTGACTCTTAAGTCCTGTGCTCTTTCTATTGCAGGTCCTTCTTAATTAATCCATAAGTTTTTCTATCCCCAATTTATAGATAAAGAAATGAAAGATACCAGGAAGGTGGATGTGAGAGTAGTTCTACAAAAGTAGCTTGAGGTTTTATGGGAGGTATGAACATGAATCACATGTTCTCTCCCTTTCTTCCTCTCCCTCTTCCTTCCTCCCTACCTCCCTTTATCGTTGCAGACTAGTATCTGCTCAGCAGTATCTTTAGTCTAGTCTTTATAATCTTAGAGAGCTTTCTAAGATTCTTAGAGATTAAGTGAGTTTGGGGAGGGTGAGAAGGCAGGGTGGAGGGGTGGTTTGTGCTTCCATACTATACCATGGGAGGGGTTTCCGCATTGATGAGATCATAGGTGCACTGAATGAGAGACTGAAACATTCTTGAGCTCCTCTTCATATGCTATTTCACTAAATGTCCCTGCCTTGAGCTAATTGTGTGTAAATAGATCGTGGGGTACTCACGAATTATCTTTTTGAGTGGATGTGAACACAAAGAGTACTTTGACCCTGGATAACTATTCTGTGAGATGATGTCATATAAGCTACACAGGTTTTCATAAGGCGGAAAATACTGGGAACCTGAAGTAAAGGCAGAACAGCAGATTGGAGGGAGGGGAAGGAGTCTGGGGGAGATTTTTAAAAAAATCTCTGACAT
>NW_020954590.1:48643453-48661046 GCF_900497805.2 Vombatus ursinus | reverse complement strand
CCCCATTAACTGTAATTAGCTTAACATTAAACATCAGTATAAACAATCATATTTTCTCAAAAGTTATTTGTATTTAAATCAGTTGATTTCATGCAAAATAAAGAACTGCTTGCTAATAGATTTTCACATGGCAGCACTATATGTAATTGAAAAAAATGGAAGCAACCTAAATGTCCAATGACAGGAGAAATGGTTAAACAAATTGTGGCATGTTAATATAATGGAATATTAATAAGAAATAATAATAATAGCTAGCATTTACATTGGGCTTTAAGGTTTGGAAAGCATGATATATCTTATCTCATTTAATCCTTACAACAATCCTTTAATCTGGGTGCTATTATTATTATTATTATTATTATTATTATTATTACCATTTTAAAGATGTAATTGAAAGAGGTTAAGTATTTTGTCCAGTCTCCCACAGGTAGTGTCTGAGGCAGGATTTGAACTCAAATCTTCCTGACTCCATTTCTAGCAGTTTTACCCACTTTACCATCTAGCAAAACTGTGCTTAATTACAAAGAAAACTAAAAAAAAAAACCAACCCAACCTCTACTGATTTTTCTAACTCCTACAGAGAAAGTGGTCTGCCTTGAGAGTTGCTCATATGCCCTAATATTTCCTATTTATTCCCATGTATGAGCTGGTACCAACCACCAGACACATTTCAGGGAGAGAATTGTTAACATACAAAGGCCTTTGAACACAGAGAACTCACTTCTGCTATCTTTCATATTGCGTAAATTTGATGCCTAATGCCAACTTTACCAAGTACAGTAGACCATGGTATGATTTAAGGTCTAAACTTTAAATTGGAATCCTTGAACTAGTTATAGTTATGATGTGGAATGAGTGAGTGTTTGGATAGATATTCATATAAGCTCCTTGAGGGCAAAGACTTTCATTTTGTCTTTGTATCTCCATCACCTCAGATGATGCCTGCATAAATGCTTGTTAATGAATTGACTGATTGAATTAAGGCTTGAAAAATCTATATTTATTTCTTTTACAAGGAGGACAACTGAAACCAACCTGCCAGCATAGGCCTCAATGGGGTGTGAATGGATAGCATTCCACTCTAAATATCTAAAGTCTCTAAAGGCAATTCTGATGTAATTTTTTCTACCCTTCCTGATACAACTCTGCTTCTGAAAATGTATCATATGGTCATAGACTTAGAGCTGAAAGGAACTTCAGAGATCACCTAGTCCAGAGCTACCTAAACTGTGGGTCAACACCCCATGGGATGGAGACCCACAGTTTAAGAAGTGTTGAAGGGATCAAGAGTGGAAAAAGTTTAAGAAGCCCAGAATTCTAATCCAATCCCTTTATTGTCCAGATGAGGAAACTGAGTTCTAGTGAAGTGATCTTGCCTAAGGTCATACTGGTAGTAAACAGTAGAGTTGGAATTTGAACCCAGGTCCTCTCACTTCAAATTCAGTATTTTTGTCATTGTATCACATGCCTC
Source organism: Vombatus ursinus (assembly GCF_900497805.2). Taxonomy (NCBI): domain Eukaryota; kingdom Metazoa; phylum Chordata; class Mammalia; order Diprotodontia; family Vombatidae; genus Vombatus; species Vombatus ursinus. Next base: position 48,659,575 of record NW_020954590.1, on the reverse strand, counting down.
CTTTTCCTAGGAGAAGAGTACCAGAAAGAGGGGAGCATTAAAGGAAAACAAGTATCCTTTTGAGCTAAGTGAAATAGTAATCACTGGCATCCATGGCATCTTCAGCCTTTATATGCTTTGGGTCAACAGGCGCATAGGTCCTACTGCCTCTCACATTCTTGGAACTCTCATTTTTCACATCAAACATGGCAATTCTACCATCTTGAATTTGAAATTCACATACCCACAAACAGCCACAATATATTCTATATGGTTCCTATAGACATTGCCTAAATAACAAAAAGCTCTAGGCTCCCAAGATCTTAAAGTTGAGAGGGAATTTTGAGATCTAGTCTATATTTTGAGCTAGAATTGAATCTGGGGTGTGAGAACTACCTAACTAAACTATCAAAGGGACAGATGAAATATATACCCCATAGCTTGGTGTGATGGATAATGTTGGCTTTTGAGTCAAGAAGACCTAAGTTCAAATCCTGCCTCAGATACTTAATAGCTATATGACCTTGGACCAGTCACTTACTTTCTCTGGGCCTCAGTTTCCTCATCTACAAAGCAAAAGGGCAGGACCCAATGACTTCTAAGGTCTCTTTTGGATTTAAATCTCTTATCAAAATAGGGATAATAATAACATCTACTTCATAGGGTTAAGAGGATCAAGTGAGAAAATACACATAAAGTGCTTTACAAGCCTTAAAGAGCTAGCATATATACATGCTAGCTATTGTTATTATTATTTTTATATGTGATGATCCAATCAAAACAACATGATGTGGTTAAGGCACCTATGTAGAAACATGTGTGAGCACACTTCCCTCTCTGAGGCTGCAGAAAAGTTCTCTGGTTATATCATCACGCTGCCTTCCAGCAAAAGCTCCATCTCCAGATGCTTTATGCTAGATGTTGGGTCATCTCCGCTCCGCTCCATGTCCCCACACAATGAAGATGGCTCTAAATGCATCAGATACTGCGTTCACTTCTCCCTGCTACCATCTACTGGTCCTCAGCTATATAATCCTCCTTCGATGATGACTGCTGCTGTCTTTTTCCATCTACTAGGATGCAACTGTCAAAAGCCTGTTCCTTTACAAGGACAGTATAGTTCTGTCTTACTGGGGAATACAGTTGGTCAGGTTGATTATCCTAAATTTGTTCTAACCATGCTGTATCACAGGACCCCAGGACCTACACCAAAACTTGTCAGGTGGTTCTATTGTAAATTTTGACTGACCTGTCTTGAAACACAGACCAAATTAAGGGTTGCATGAAAGACATCCATTGTGTAATGAAGGTAAAGGGCATCACGGTGCCGGGTAGGATAGGATCCTAAAGCTTTCTACTGCTCCAGGTAGTTCTTCTCCAGCTAAGCCCTGCCTAGCTTCTACATCAGTGGAATTTATCTTTAAAAAGTTCCATCTGAGGGCTTCTTCCCAACATTTGAGAGTGCTTGCCGCAGACACCAGAATTGCTATTTATAGCTCGGCTTACAGGGCATCTGACTTATTATATAAAGGATCTCCTTGGGCAGTAGTTCCCAAATTTTATGTAATAAAGTCCCTACTTTTTACATAAAAATTGTTGCATACCCCCACTTTTTATAAAATAATATACGCAAATAATTTGCTTAGCTTACATTTTATTCAAATAAAATTAAAAATTATCATACTTTGTATCAACATGCAAAGAAGTATTGAATGTTCATTAAAATAACAATTTGCAAAGATTTCTTACTGATAAAATTATTACAGTTTTAATATTTATAATTAATAATGATGATAGCAACATTAATAACATCAATAATAAATGTTTAGAGGCAGCATGGCAAAGTGCTGACCTCAGAATCAAGACAAATACAGTTCAAGGCATGCCTCTCACATCAACCACCTATGTGGACAAATCACTTAATCATTTAGTGCTCTGGTAACTAAGGCATAAATTGCAGAGTAGGTGCCATCTGTGTTGAGGGGGTTTTCCTAAGAAGGAATTCTCTATACCACTAAAGTTAATTATTGTTGTAGCAACTTGACAAATTGTCCACAAGGCCTGAAGTCAATAGAGATCAAAATGGAAGCTTTAACCTGCTCCATTCTTCTGACCTGGCTGGAGCCAGTTTGACCCTCATTAGGCATTTGGGGACCCTCAGACCATGGGAGCTCCCTTTATTGGTGCTGGATATAGTGCAGACACAATCAGCTTTTAGCCCTACTACAGCTCAGAACTCCTGAAAATTCAAGCACAATTTAAGCATTTCACAGCCTTAGCCTCCTGGCAGCAAGGACAACAGGTGAAAAGTAGGCTATCATTAACTTCTACACAAAAATTGTGTAACCTTGAGTCTATACTCTTAAGGTTCAAAGGCAGCAAGCAGTACAGAGACACTACTCAGGTCAGGAACCACTACCCATGATAAGCGGGTGGGGCAGATAGTATGTACATTAAGAAGAGACATGCACCAGCTCAAACTGGCCCTATTTGCTCTGAATTGACTGTTACAGCAAATTTGCTGTGTTGCTTTCATTTTTGTTGACCTCGATTTGAACTTTGTTTTCATTTTTAAAAAGTAAATGTATTCATGAATTGTACTTTAAAAATCCAACAACCTTATCCGTTGCTTTGTACCTGCCTTACCAGACCTTTTGATCCAGCCAGAGAACGTGTGTCACAGTTTGGGAAGCTCTGCCAGGGAGTCTCACGCTACATGGCCACAATGCTATATCCAAACATCCCTTCCATGAAATAATCAACCCACTAACTCAGTGATTCACCTCTGAATAATCAAGGATAATCTGTATTTTAGATCTAATTACTGATTTCATTTAGCATGTGTTTAGTATGCACACAGTTGGCTTAGCAATCCAATTAATTAGATGTGTAACTTGATTTACCTAAAAGAAGATTTAGTGTGTACTTGAAAATACCTCTACCAGTAGCTATGGTGCATGACTAATCTTCCCCATTCTCTACCACGGTTCTTACATGTCTTGTTTCTCTCATCTTTTTGCTTAGTGTTTTGGTTTGGCCTTAGTTTCTGTTCTTCATTCTTGATTTGCTTTCATCTCCTTACTCTTCCTTCTACTAAAGAAACCTGGAGGCAAAAGATCTGCAGGATGTCAGGAAGGAGCCTGAGGGATTCTTTGCAGCAAATAAGGGAAAAGATCTCCTATTTCTTAAAGAAACAGTGCATCTATATTGAAAATAAAATGAAATACAATATCTTACTTAGACCTAACTTCAATGAATGTTTCCTTTTTTGCTACCTGTATTAGAGATGTGTGTGAGTGTGTGAGTGTGTGTGTGTGTGGGGGGGGGGGTTGGGAGAGGAACCAATAAGCAAAAAACAATAGCTCCAGGAAAAAAGTAGGGTTCAAAACAACTATTTCTGAAAGGTTTTTTTTGAGGAGGGTATAAAAGGAGTCCTGAGGGCTTCCCCAACAAAATGAACATTTTCCTTCCCATATTATAGTGGCAATCACTATGCTTTCTGTTGCTGCATGATACTGTGTTTTCTTTTCTTTTTTCTTTTTTTTTAATTTATATTTTATTTTCGCTCTCAATTACATGTAAAAACAATTTTTAACATTTGTTTAAAATTTTTTTTTGAATTCCAAATTCTCTCTCTCCTTCCCTTCCCTCCCCCCGAATTCAGAAGGCAAGCAGTTTTATATAGGTTATACATATGCAGTCATACAAAACATTTTCATGGTACTGTATTTTCAATATTGTAGTTAACTTGAGAGTTATTGTAAATGCTTTATTAGAATGTTGTTATTTTTCTCTTAAATATGATTTTTAATAAATTTCCTGCATTCCTAAATGTGATTTTTATGAAATGGAAGCCACATTATTTTTTTTCCCCAAGAAGGAAGCCATCTCTAAATTTACAGTGTTAACTGTAAATTAACAGGAAAAAGTTAACAGGAAAAAGTACGATGTGATCTGCATACCACTTTTAGGATCATACCTATTATGTAAAGCAGGATTATACCAGAGTTTGATATGCTTCTTATACTTTTAAGACAACTGTAGTTTTCCTCTTGCAATTGCTGATGGATATTCAATTTGAGCATTTGATTTTGAAATCAAGATCATTAATGAGGAAAATTCTTCCCTGCTTATTAAACTAAAGCTACAGGACAAAGCTAAGACTGTTTTTACAACACAGATTTATAATCTAACAAGAGAAAACAGAAATGATGAAGTAGGTAGGTTAGCAACAGTCTCCTTAGAAGAAGAAAGGCAGTAAAGAAATTCGAAATAATGATGATACAGATTTTCAAATGGCCTCTATGTATACCAAAGAGCAATTTATTCCAAGCGATGATTTTATTTGTTACACTAATTCCTGTGTATTTTTTGGTAGAAAGGACAGATTGGCAAAAACCAAAAACAACAAAAAAGGTTTTCATAATTCCTCACAAAGCAATTACCTTTTGCAAAACAACATTAATAATAATAATGAAGATTCTGAGGTGTCATCACTAATATATTTACCTTTAAAATAAATTTAATCTACTAAAATCCTGTTCCAATGCCTCATCTTGGCATGGAAGCAATCCTGGCTTGCTGGAGGATATTCCAGAAGAGTAAAAACTCTCTCAGTTTCTACCAAGCTCAAAAGGACTCCAAGTGGGGTGAGAGAGGTGGATATTTTGATCTCTGTTCACAAATACAATTCATCAAATTGTTATTGGATATATGCTATAGGCAAAGTACTGTGCTACCACCTGGAGATGATGCGAAGAGAAAAGGACAATCCTTGTCCTTAAGGACTTTTTATCCTTCTGGGTATTTATATATTAGGAGGGTGAGGATGAAAGGGGTAATTAGAGCATGAATATAAATAAGCATAAGAGGTTTGGAAGTGAAAGGAACTGTTCAGTGGGTCAGGCCTTATAGACTGGTTCAATGGTTCAGATTCAAGACTGGAATAAAATGAAATACCTGAAGATTATCTAATAGTAAAAAGGAAGTTTACTTAGCCTTGACCTGGAAAGGACATTAATCAATTCAGCTGGGCACAACTTCTGTGCTACGGCATTTCATTTGCTATAGCAGCATGTCAGTATCAAGAAAAGAAGAAAAGCCTGACTCTCTTTGTTTTGGATTTTGTACATAAGTCACCTGGAAGCTATAAAAATGTTTTTGCCATTAGTCCCCTGGGCTAATTGGGTCTCAAGGATGGTTTCAATACTTTTAAAGGAAAATGAAGTTCTAGAGTATGGCCTTAGGAAAAACTAGTCCAGCCAAAAAGCTATTGCTCTTACTACTGCAGCAAAGCAGAAATGGGACAAAAAACTGTAGACATCTTAGCTGGAAGGTTCAGAAAAGGCTTCATAGAGGAGATAGCACCTGAGCTGAGCTTTGAAGAAAGCCAAGATGAAGAGGCTATGTATTCTAGACATATGAGTATAATCTGGGCAAATGCATAAAGATAGGAGATGGTATGTAGAATTTAGGGAATAGCATATGCCTGAGGCATCATGACATGGCAAAGACTGCTAAATCTGGTGTCCATATGTCTGACTTCAAATTATTTATTTGCTACTCATTACTTAAGTAATTTTGGGTATTTTACTTACCCTTGGGGCAGCTATATGGCTTAGTGAACAAAACACCAGCTCTAGAGTCAGGAGGACCTGAGTTCAAATCAGTCCTCAGATACTTACTAGTTATGTGATCTTGGGCAAGTCACTTAACCTTGATTGCCTCAAAAAAAATCACTTACCTGCCAAGGCCCAGTTTCCTCACCTGTAAAATGAGGTAGTAAGAACTGCAGATGACTATCAAAAAGAGGAGTTTGGACTAGATGGTGTCTGAGGTCTCCCCTCTATCTGGAAGCTGAGCAACTTGCCTGACCCAGCTTCCAGTGTCTTGATGCATCCAGGAGAGATGCTATGTCCCTTGAGGTTCAAGCCCTACTGTGTTGACATGCTGTGTTATATGGGGAGCTAGCTGAGCTTAGGACAAAAATGATTCTTCCACTATTGAAAAATTCTCCCCCACAATGAACTTTATTAGGACTTTCTGAAAAAAAGAACATCATGGTTCTGCTCTCCCAGATTTATGAGCTGCTTTGGCCACATGTGTTCACCACATCTGTACTTCATTATCCTTGTATTTTAACTTGCTGCCCACTTTTGTCCTCCTCTCTAGACCCTGTGTGTCTTTGTGGGAGAGTATACCTTGGATTTTTTTGGCGTAATGCATTGTAACTACTCTTCTTATTGTGCTATTTGAGTAAATGTCTTTTTTAAAAGTGAATTTAATCTACTGGCTTATTGTTAATCGGAAGCACACAGATGGAGGCTTGTGAGCTACAGTGTTAGGAATAGGTAGTCACTTACAGGATTACTTCTAGAACCCAAGGTAACAGTTGCCTCTCTGGGGATGCAACCTGTCAGGGCAAATTCAAGTTGGGAGACTGAACTCAGAGGGGATGCTACATTCTCATTTAACTGGAAGGTGAAGGAGAGTATTTATGGAAAGAGTATCTACATTAATAAAATCTTGGGTATTTTGAGGTATTGAAATCCTAAATGGGTATTATTGTGGTCTGAGAGATTTTGACCCTTCAAGGACCAGAGTATAGCACTCGGTCATCTGGAATGAATTCACAGACGCAAGCATTCTTTAAGTCCAGGTGGCAAAGATTTATTGTTACACTATACAGTGGGCAGAGGTCCTTAAGGAATTCTGCCATGGTAGGCAGAGCTCCTTAGGGAACCTGCAACCTAACAGGAATAATGCTAAAGCTTATATATGAAAAGTAGTAAATTATGTGGCAAGTATGCTAATTAGGTGATAACATATAACTACATCATTCATTACTGGAAACCGATGGAAGGGGGGAAGAGAGGGCTTCTACAGGGCATATTTTTGGTCTGTTATGTCTGTAACAAGACAGTTTCAGGAATTGATGTCTATAACTTGACCTCTGGATCATATATGATAACTGGGAATCAGTACATGATAGTTTTGTTGATACAAGATAGTACAAGGGAAATTCTACAGGGGTCAGCTTGTTCTTGTAACAGGGAGAGATGGTTTGCCTCCCTGGGCCCAGTCATGAGTCACTGCCAGAGATAGGGTCCTTGGGCTGGAGGGAAACTGTCAGGGATAGTGTTTCAGAGGCCAGGGAGAAATTGGGATCCATGCACAGGAACCCAAGCACCCCATCAGTATGACTGTTTCTGAGTCTATGGGGATGAGAAGAAGCAGCTGAAAGCCCACAGAGTAAGTCTTTTGGTTTATACATAAATCTAGGATTTAACTTAATTCAATCAAAACAACATTTATAACATATCTACTGTGCAAGGCATTGCTTTAGCTTCTGGAGATACAAAGATAGATGTAACCCACATCCTGAGCCATAAGAGATCATAATTTTATGGGGAGGAAAGGAAGATAGGACAGATGATAGAGATTGGACCTGCAACTTTGTTGATTTAGGGAATTACTAGATGAAGAAACTTTACCAGTGTAGTTTTGTTGCAGTTTCATGATGCGTTGTGGAGGAACTGTCTCAAAGAATTCAGAGTCAGATCACCTCTAATCCAAGTATAGGTCCCATCCTCAGTGGAACTGGGCATGCGATTACCCACAATGCATACAGAAAAATCCATTTGGAGGAGTATATGTTATAATAAGCCTCTCTACATCATAAATTCAAATAAAGGACAGCTTTTGCTGTTACTGCATAGGTGCCTGTTTAGGAAAAGTTCCTTCTATTGTTTTGGGGTCTATATCCTGCTTGGTCACCCTGGTGGTGCTGCTTTTTGATTGACTGACTATTGTGGTCCTGTCTGAGACTAGACAGATGTGGTTGTGGTTAAGTGCATGGACACACCTGCTGTTTCTGTGGGAAATATGAGGAATGGGTCTGGGGGCAGTGGCTAGCTAGAGGCAGTGGCTGGGATCCCATCACATGGACATGCCTGCTGTTTCTGTGAGAAATATGAGTTCATGGACACACCTGTTGTTCTAGTGAGCAGTGAGACATATATGAGGAAGTTATAAAATTGAGTTGGGGGAGTGAGGTAGTGGCAAGGTAGGGGCAGTGGCTATATTGATTCTGGGGGCCTATGGTGTGGTTAAATCAGGACATGCCTACTATTCAATGAGGCCCATAAGGAAGTTAGAATACTGGGGCTGGGGGCACCTTTATAAGGATTCCATCAGTTTGGCACCTGCTCTGAAACTTATAGAGAGAAAGAAATGTGCACTAAAAATTTATTCAGGGACAATGAGGTAAGTGCAAAGGAGAGGTCTAGGTCAAGTGCCAAAAGAAATTTGAGGAGGAAGAGATAATTTTCAACTGCATGTGAGGAGTAGAATCTAAGGGAGTGGAGGTTCTAGAGATGGCTTGTGGAGGAGGTGGTACCTTAGGAAGATTTTGACAGAGATGGGAAGGGAGGTCAGGGGAAACACAAGGAAAGGCATAAAGATGAAAGGGAAAGATGAGAATGGAAGATAGAGCACAGTACTGTTTTACCAAAAGTTAGAAGGAAAATAGTTTGAGATAGGTAATTTAGAACAAGATTTCAATGGTAGATTGAGTTAGAGGACTAGGAATTTATATTCAGTTGGTAATTGGAACCATTGGGGGTTTGTGAGTAGGGGTATGATGCAATCAGATCAGTTCTTGGGGAAGATTAATTTGGGAAAAGTGTGGAGTATTGATTGGAGAGGGAATGGATTGGAGGTAGAAAGGCCAATGAGGAAGATGTTGCAGTAGTCTAGGTGATATAATACCTCACACACAGGCCTCCATGTATCTTATCCCACAGATGAGGCACATTGTGGATATGTGTAAGTATTCACACAAACCAAAGCTCATGAACCCCCATCAATGTGTTACTTTTGCCAGAAAAACAAGTAAAAATATTAGTTCAAAACAAAAGGCATTAATTAAATAGTATAGCAAGATAGATACTGGGCATATGTGATAAAGAAAAATACCAGAAGGATGCTGCATTATTTTCTTTCCTGTACAAACAGTAATATACCCTCCCATAGATCAATCAATGACTAGGAAAGGAAACAGATACAGGGAAAGCACTTGAAGAACAGAAATGGGGGGACAAACATAGGAAATACATGTGATCAGGGAAGACTAATGGCCCCAGCAATTCACATCTCTGATGCTGCCAAGCCACCAATCACCTCTAGTGATGTCATTGGGTGAGCTACTTCCTCCACTGAGTTCCTCTGCTGATCTCTTCTCTCTGTTGTATTCTGAGGGGAATCCTCATTGCTTTTGGATGTCTCCTCTCTGTACTCAATTCTTCTTTTGCTTCTGGGTGTCTCCCCTCCTGTGATCACTGCTCTCTGCTGGTCTTTAGCTCTGCTATATTCTTTTCCGAGACTGTAGAAGGAGAGACCTACCACATCTTTATCTAAATTACCTCAGAAACCATCTTTATCTTTTTGTTTAAAAACTCCAGTCAAGTAACTGGCTAAGCCATTAGGCGTTTAAAAAATCTGTCATTTTTCACATGTTTTCCTCTCTTTCCAATGAAATCTTTCAGTCTAAATCTTACCTGAATTATGGTCATAAAATGCCTTTTAATTCCTATCATTCTCTTGTCTTGGCAGCTCACTCTCAGAGTCTCCATTGAATAAAACTGCAATATAAAGCTGTGGTGAGATTACCCTCAACTTTTATTATACCCTCCATGTCCCATGCAAATCACAGGGCCCAGATTGGGATCAGAAGACTGAAAGGATTGATGACCTTTGCCCTAGTTCCCACTAGCAAAAATATCACTACTTTTCTAGTATTATAGATTTAGAGCTTAAAAGGATCTTATGGGTCATTTAATCCAAACCTATCATTTTATAGATCAGGAAAATATGGCCTGGAGAGCTTAAGTAACAACACAAGCCCTGAAACTTCAAACCTGGCACATTTTCCTTTGTACCATGCTGTGAAGAAATGAGGGCCTGAATTAGGGAAGTCATAATGACAGTAAAGAAGATAAGATGGATGTGAGTGCTCTTTTGGAGGTAGAAATGACAGGAAGTGGCAAATAGTTGAATGACCCTGAGGTTTTGAGACTGGGTGACTAGGAGGATGGTGATACTATTATCAGAAAGAGGAAAGTTAGGAGAAGTGACACATTTTGTGAGTCAGATACCTCAGTTTGGGACATGAGATAGATGGTGGATGCTTTTATGCCCTTTGAGCAGGACATTACAGATACACACACACACACACACACACATATGTCTCTTTCAGGGCTTTTTGGAAGCCCTATTTGGGTCAGGGAAGGAATTGTTATTCTCTTGTACTTAAAAATGCCATTTCAGTTATGTTTCTTCTAGTTCTTCCCAGAATCTTGACCAAAAATCACTTAGGGAAATATTGTTGCATGTGCTTCTGAAATCCCTTGGCCACAGGTTCATACTTCTCTCTTCACCTTGGATATTAGGTTGATCTGAGTAGGGATCTTAGAGTGAATGAATGAAAAAAATTAAATGTTAACTTATGTGTTAAGAGCTGGAGTTAAAAATAGTGCTTTCAAGGACCTCATATTTTAACTGGTGGAGACAACACTTGAAAGATGGTTTGGCTGCAGGGTGGATGGCCAGGAGTCTTTAGGGTACATTCAAAGGAACTTTCTGAGGATCTGGAAGGTATAATGACAAGTCAGAATGTAAGGCTGTGTGGTTCTCTATCTTATAGGAAGGACTGTGGTTGGTGACTCCCCAGTCATTCTAGTGGTATAAGTGGACATATCTATCTGGCAAGGGGGTGTGTGTGTGTGTGTGTGTGTAGGTACCAGGTTCACCATGGGTGGGAAGGGGAGAATGGGCCAGAGGGTTCTATTGGAGGGATGTGGATTCTGGATTCCTGCCCAAAAGAGAGTGAGTGAATTGGAGGGGGAGGGGTTAGTGTCTATCTATAGGGGATAAAAGGAAAAGGAACATCAGTGGGAAGGTGTGGGGGGTGGGTGGAATTAAGGTCTTCCTAATGTTCCTACTCCTACTCCAATGAGTGGGATATAGGCTATGTGAGTAGGTTGGGGTCAGGGATGATAGACTTCAGTTCTGCTTCCTACTATCTCCTCTCTCTGCAGGCTAGAGATGAGGAATAGGAAGGACTTTTCCTCTCCATGCCACAAAAGGTATATCACCTCAGTAAAAGAAAACTAGGCATAATCCTGCATGTTAAAATTTGGGATATATGTCCTAAAGTAACCTGCAAGCCAATGTTTATAACCCAAGGCTACACATGTTCTGTATGTATAGAAACTTTTGGAACATGCCTCAAAATAAAATGGGGTTCTGATCTTTGCTTCTGGTAGGTCTGGCTCTGCCTAAAACAGATGGCCAAATTATTTTGCACTGCAACTATGCCATTTTGTTTCTTAACTAGGCAGAGAGGCTTTGCTTATGTGGCTTGAATAAGCTTCCTTTGCTGATTGCTGTCAGAATGCATGAAGCATCAAGTTCTCAAGGTCAGTGAAGTCAGTGATACATTATGGATAATGTCACTTTGTCCAGGAAGGTATGATACATTCAGTTCAGTAAGTAATAGTCATGATGCACTACTATGGAACATTTGGGTTTCTCTACAGGTGTAATCTGCATGAAATAAATCATTAGTCATTGAATTTACTGGAAGAGTCAGGAAAAACAACCTGAAGTTTGTCTTGAAGCTGAATATAATCTTGTAACTCATCCCCTTTAACAACAAGAGAAGCGGATCATCACTATAGTTGTTTATGTAGAGAGGAATCACTTGAAAATGCCTCTAGAGTGGACTTTTTTTCTAGGCCTGCTGAGTAATAGACTGAGAATAGTAATAGAAAATATTTTCTATAATATTGAATTGTTATTTTGCATTTTTAAGCTTATGGAATATACGGATAGCCTGTGGGAAAGGACAGTTTTGATTATTGTATAAAATGACTTCATAGCCTCAGTAGGCAGATACATAAGAGGGAGAAGAAATAGGTGAAAGATAAAGGCATTTTGAAGGAAAATTATTCCTAAATTTAGAGAATTTGAGGACAAACCAGAAGAAACTGTCTCATCTGAGTGAACTGAGTACTCCCAGGTGGGCTGTGTAAAGCCAAAGAGTATTCTACCCACTCTTGAATTGTGTTTCCCTCTATTCATTGCTAATTTGTTCTCCCGGGAAAACTTATATTTTAAAAGGTTGTAGAAGATCATTTCCCCCTGCAGGGGGAGCAAGGAATCCTGGCCAAAGCAGGCTGATAGAGAGCATTGCATAGACATATGGTATTTAATTTTATGAAATCATCTGCAAGTTTAATATTTCTCAATAAATATATTGGAAATATCAGTTCATCTTTTCAGTAAATAGTGTCACCACTTCAAATGCAGAGAATTTCTTCTTTAAACTGTTCATTGGTTCAGCACCCTGGTCTTGAAATTGAAAGCCTAAGGACAAGCAATGAGCAGTGGGGATAGTTTTGGAAAAGGTTATAAGATTTCATAATTTGCCACTTGCATACATTTTGTCAGATTAACATAATCATTTATATATTTAATAATCCTTATACCCCAGACATGAAAGTCTTTGAGGTCTAAAGCAGGTAATTGAGGACATAGCTGCATTTTGAAATTCAGTGTCTCCAGGAACCTTTACTGAGGGCTACCATATTATGCTAGGGGGTAGACATCAAGCATCCTCACACACCTTTATCCTGCTCTGATGTAACCCCATTTATTTTGTATAAATTGTCTCCCATGAAAAACAAAATAGAGTAGTGGGGAGGGACAGGAGGGAACAAGCATTTACATAGTGCCTACTATGTTCCAGACACTGTCCTAAGCCCTTTTTACAAATTTGATCCTCACAACAACCCTGCAAGGTAGATGCCAATATTATCACTATTTTATATTTGAGGAAACTGAGGCAGGAAGAGGTTAAGTGACTTACCCAGGGTCACTCAGCTAGTATCTGAAGCTGAATTTGAACTACAGAGTTGGCTTTGGAGTCTGACACTTAAAGTTTATGTAACTTTCAGCAAGTCACTTACACTTTCAGTGCCCCCAGGCAATTCTTTAAAACCACAAGTTGCAATGCACTTCTTGATCTATGAGGGAGCTTTTCCCCTGGACTTCTCTACCACAGTGAATAAACAGGTTCCATAAAAACCAAACCAAAGAAACAAAACAAAAAATCCAAACCAAAATCCTCTTACTTTTCTTATTGGTGGCAACCCCCAGTCCAAATCACTCCCTACTTTCCCATTTAGATAGGAAATATCACTGCCTGAGAATTGTTTAGATAGGAGAATGAGATGATATTGAAAAGAGCTTGTAAAATTCATCTAAAATCTATAGCAAAGGGTACTGGGCCCATTCTCCACTTTCCTTGGACTTGGTTGGTTCTGATGGATGCAGAGCCCTAAGATCTCTTTCAGTCTTAACCTCTTTGAATTAATTCAAAGATCCCTTTGGAAGAAATGTGGATGTTGAAGTTCTTTATGAAGAGGAACTACAATGGAGCCCATACTTCTTTTCCTACTCTTTCCACCCCATGTTCTGAGCAAAACACAGTGTGAATCAGAGGCTGCGTTTGTGTTTGGAAATAGGGGAAACATGGGGAAAATAGGGGAAAAGAGGGAAATTCCTCAGATGGTTTCCTTATAATTTTAATGGCTCAGGACTGATAATCCCTTTAGCCTGGCCATGGGTGTCTTCTCTCAGCCTCTATTTTAGCAGGTGGTCTGACCTTTCCTGGCCTCTTCTCTCAATCTCTAAAGTATATACACAGCCAAGAAGTTGGCACGCAATTCAAACCCTCATGCATTTGTGAAACAGTCAATGATGAGTATGAAATTGAAGCTAGAGATGAAGGAAAATTACCCACATGGGGGCATCAAAGAAAAAGTTTCAGGACAAGACCTCCCCAGCAAGTACAGAGCCAGATGGTAGTCGGGAGTGTGACTAGAAGGGACCATTTTGTCAAATGCAACGATGGGGAATAGCTGCTTGCTTTACCTATAGTGTCCAGCTCAGTCTTCTATCCCAGAAAGTCTCGTTTGCCCATCACTCTCCCTTTCCTGACAGACCTACCATAGCACAGAAGCCTCAGCCCGGGAGGAGTCGAGTTAGGTAAATTGGTGAAAAGGTTCTGGTAACAGTCCAAGGAACTAGCTCAGTCATAAATTTGAAACAATTGTGGACTTGAAGGAGGCGAAAGGAATGAAATATTGCCGCTGTCCTTTGTCCCCAGAAAAGCAAGCAGCCAACGGAAACATCTGTTGCTCAGCATTGAGTCCTCGGATCCTGACTTCACTGTGTGTGCCTCTGAATACAAAGTTAAAGAATCTTTTTAGTCTTACGTTCAGACAATCGGATCTGGGTCTCCTAATGTGTAAATTCCAAGGGTCTTAGATCTGATCCTCAGAATGAGCGAGCTTAAATAGACTGGGTTAGAAACTTGCTCAAGTGGTTTCATTTCAGACGTTAAGTAGTTTTTACATTTAGGAGTTCCCTCCAGTTGCTCTCCTCCTTCCCGTGTTCTCTTCCCCCATCCCCCTCGCCAACCAGTAAGTTCTCATTTGCAGAGTTCACCCCATCTTTAACAGAACTTGAAGTCAACAAATTCCCCACATGGTGGCTCCCTTTCCTTACATTGAGTAGTGGACTTGCGCAAGGAGTGTTGGAAAATTTCCAGCATATCTACAAATTGAACGAAAGTCAGAATCCCCATGAGAGGAAAGAGTAGGGGGTTTTAATAGGGTTCACCTTTGACATGATCTTTGCGGAAGATCAGGGTGCTAAATCAGTAATAACTTTAGGCATTTCCTGAAGTTTATTTGGTCAGGTTCATGGCTAACTTTTTAGGTGTTTTTCATAGGATAGTGTTTTATATATGTATGTGTACATACATGTACACCGGTGTCAAATATATATTACATATAATATACATATAATATATATGAATATACACACATATAGAACATAAGGAAATACTTGCACAAAAAAGTGAGCTTAATCATTATGGGCCACCTGATTTTAACTAGAAATATAGGATATGCTAATTGTGTCTTAAGGAGAAATTCCTAGGTAATTTCATTACCCAGAGACATAAGAAAGGAATTTTTTTTTTTGCCTTTTGGGAAAAACATGAGAAAAATGAGGGAAAGAATAAGAGGGAGGCAAGGGGAGAGAGGGAGAGTAAGAGAGAGAAAGAGAAAGAAAGAGAGAGAGAGATTAAAAAGTACTCAGTTTTTACGTTTTGGAAAATTCGAGTTGAGCTAAAACAGGTCTTTTAAACATGTTAGATTCAAATCACAGGAATAGGAAATGAACGAAATTATGGTTTCGTCTATTCGTTGAGATCCAAATCATTGAAATGTACAGTAGTGACTATTGATGGCTATATTTCTTAACTTTGTAGGAAATAAACCCACATTCTTGCACTGGATTGGAAAGATTAGGATTGGCTAAATTTATCCAGAGATTTAGAAGACTCCTGTGGATGTGGTCTTCCCTCCTTCCGTTCTTCTTCCCTGTCATTTTCAGTAAAAAAAAAAAAATTCTAGTAGATTAAAGAGTTCCCTGAGGAGGGATTCCCGTTAAGAGTCCCTGAGCAAATGAACTTTTAATGGGAAACCTCGAGCTTTTCCAGTCTGTGTTCATTTCACCACACGGAACTCTAGGCACAGATTTAATTTTGTTGTGTTCAATAAAGTGAAAGCTATATTCCCCACTGCTTCAGATTCATGCAATGTCCCTTTTTCTTCATGTAAAAAACAAAACAAAACACCCAACAGTTTTCACTTTTTAATAGTGTTAAGTATTAAAGGTTAAAAAAAACCTCCACCAATGATTCAAGAACGAAGGAACAACGTAAAACCCTTGGCTAATCTTTTCTCAAATAAAAGGCCCAGAAACTATTTCCATCCTTAGGAGGAATAATGATATATTCACTGGAAACTGGAATTTTTTTTATCATTATCGTGATTTTTTTATAGTGAAAATTGCCCACACCAAATGGTTCTTTCGGTATTTCATCACATTTCAGGGCTTTCGTGACAAAAAACTGGAGGAAGAGATTTCCGAATTTTGTGGCTTTAGCATCCCGACAACTCAGTACCCCAGAGCTTGGACAGCTCCGTACCCCAGAGCTTGGACAGCTCC
>NW_020954590.1:48617089-48643443 GCF_900497805.2 Vombatus ursinus | reverse complement strand
TACCCCAGAGCTTGGACAGCTCCGTACCCCAGAGCTTGGACAGCTCCACTCTGAGAACTCAGTGTACTTTTCCTCTAATCATTCCACCCACTAGCCAGTCTGTCAATTACATTTAGTTTAATTAGAGATTTTCCGAAAATTCTTCAAGACTTCAAACTGCCTTTTAAAAACAAAACAATCTCTTAATTTAATTTTCTATCTGAAAGAATATATGCAAAAGACGAGGATACCTAAATTAAACTCAATTGATAGGAGGAAGGTTTTTATCTCTTTTAATTCAGGGGACTGAATCTCTGTTAGGAGGGACTTGACAAAATAGTAACAGTAACCAGAAGGGACATGGTTAAAAAAATTAACTTTCTGATCGTCTTAATTCTCTGTATTTTCTTATCCTTGAGGAACAGGCGAATTTGAGAAGCATCAAAATAATTAGACTTCTTAAAAATGGAATGTGTGAGTGAGAGGTGTTTATGAGAAGTTGATGACTCTGGATCATCTCATCCATGAGGACAGCACAGTATAGTTAATATGTTCCTTGAGGAATTGGGATGGTGACGTCTTTTTCTGATACCCGATCATTACGTGACTGAGAGAAAAAAAAAGGAAGTCATTTCATGAATAAAAATCGGAGCACAACAGTACAACAAACAATATTCCACTCGTAAAGGTAACAGGCAGGCAAATGTTTACAAAGAGGGCTCGAATAAAACTGGTTTGAAAAGATTTTTTTGCTAGCTGCATATATATATATAAATATATAAATATATATATATATATATATATATATATATATATATATAGGAACACAGAAAGCTGGTCACTTTTGGAGTCACCGACAGAAGAAGAAAGCTACAGCTCCAGCCACATTCAGAGGGACCATAGTGAAGAGACGGAGCTGCTGAATTGCACAGCTTCCTGAGAGCTGCACGCCACTGACTACGCAGCTTTCCCTTCCTTCCTTCTTTCCTTCCTTCCTTCTTTTTTTCTTTCTTTCTTTCCTTCCTTCCTTCCTTCTTTCCTTCCTTCCTTCCTTCTTTCCTATCTTTTCTTTTTTCCTTTTTCTCCTCTTTTCTCTTCCTCTCCTCTTGCCTTTTCTCCAGATCTCCAGCTGTCTCTTACTCCTTTTCCTCTCTACCCCCTCTCCTTCCAGTGTCACACGCCCTCTTAGTTCTGTGTGTCTGCAAACTTTTGAACAGAATCCTCGCATCAGCAAACAAGTCCTCCTCCTCCTCCTCCTGCTCTCTTGCTACTGCTATTCCTGCTCTTTCCTGCAGCTTTTCTTTGGACAGGAGCGGGAGGAGGTGATGCCACTTACGTTGTGAACTATTTCGACTGAAACTTGGAGGAACAATTTGCCCGCTGTCCTAATTGGAATCAAACGCTTTCCGTGCTGAGGTTTAAGAGTTGAATGGTAAGGAAAACAAAACCCAAACTAATTTGGGCCATTGATTCTCTCCTCATCTTTGGTGGAAGAGTTAGGTTTTTCATTAGCAAGCTCTTTGGTTTAGTTGTTGGGTATTGTGGGGCTTTTCTGTAGTGAAAGGGAAAGGGAGGGGACACAAACATTTGCTAAAACGTGATCTCAGAGTAGAAGCGAAGTATTTCTTCTCCGGCTCCCCCGCCCCCAATAATTTGTTTAGTGGCCTAAGAGATAAAACAAACGGAGTGTTTTGACAGCTGTTTTCCCCCTCCCTTGCTTGTACACAGAATGGCAATGTGTAGCAAAGCGACCCTAGCCTTGCTGATCTATGGAATACTAATGCATAGCAGTGTCTACTGCTCACCTGCAGCCGGAATCCAGTTTCCTGCTTTCAGGTAGGTACTTACTGTTTTTCTCCCCCCTCCTTCCCTATAACATAACCCAGGTCGATCTAGTCTCAGTCTCTCCTCCCCTGAACGCCTATGCCCGCCTCCCGCAGTAGTCTCAGTCTACACTTGTTTAGTTGCTACGAGGTACGGTACACTAAAGGAACAGGTTTCCCCTTGCACTTACCTTGTAGCTTTGGGGTTTGCGGGTGGGCTGTTTCGCCTGTTCCTTCCCCTAGTACAGCATTGAGAGTAGGGGAGGTAGTGTGTCCCTCCGGATGACTCCTCTCCCTCCACCCTCCCTCGTCCCCTCCTCTCTTTGTCAGGTGGACCCACCAGGGGAAAGAGCTGACATCTCTTAGACGAAGGGGCTTGGATTGTTATCTATGTCTCTTATGATCTTTACTAAAAAAAAAAAAAAAAAAAAAAAATCTTTTTTTCCCCCCTGGAAGGGTCAAGGCTGGATGTGCACAAATCCTCTGATTTAAAATGTTTTTTTTTTTCTTTTTGTGCTTTTCTGCTGTACTGTTCTCTCTCTCTCTCTCTCTCTCTCTCTCTCTCTCTCTCTCTCTCTCTCTCTCTCTCTCCCTCCCCCCCCTCACCTCCGCCTTCCTCTGTGATGCGCTTCAGGGATGCATAAGGTTTCTTTCGGGAAGCTTTTGAGTTTACTGCTGTGTTTTTAGTCTCCGATAGTCGTTTAGGGTAGATTGGTGATGGTTGGGGGAGGGGCCGAAAACCTGTCAGAAAGAAGGAGAGGGGAAGGGACGAGGAAGAAGGAGGAAGACAATAAAGACGGAAAAGGGATGAAGAAAGGGAAATGAGGCGGAGGGAGCGAGATTACCCAGACTGAGATCTCTTTCATTCTCGGGGCTTTTTTCTCCCAAGACCTCTGGTTTCTAAGTGCGTCTGCGCTACTCTGATGAGGCTATAGCCGTTTTCTCAGGCTAGAGTAGAGGCCAGAGAGCAAGAAGGCGTTGCTTTGCTATTTGATAGGGGAAGCTGGATTTAAGTTTGCAGGACCCGGGTCAGGGATCAGAAGTCCTTCCCGCGCCACAAAGTTTCTTGGAGAGGAATACGAATACTTTTAATGATAGAATTCCTTCATCTAATGACTGCTTTACTTTATCTATTGTTTATTTGAGGAGTGGGAGATTAGCAGGAAGGAATTTTCCTGGCTTTTAATGTCTTTTGAAAGGCCGGCCAACTTGATCTGGCAAATGGCATAATGGGACTCAGATACGCAGGTCTTGGGTCCGGGGCAGTTAGCGGGCAGCCAGGAGTTAGACTATTGTATCCCCTTAGCCTTCCTTTTGGGATACCTGGAGAACTGGAAAAAAAAAAAGCAGAGAGGGAGAAGGGGAAGTTCTGTCTGTGGCAATTCCAATTCAGAAAGAAGGGCAGAATGGAAAAATGTAACGGTACAAAAACCAGATTCCATTCCAAAAGGACGGTTCACTTAAAAAATGAAAGCACGGTAGATCAAGATTTTCCCTAAAGGCTGACTTAGCAGTGAGATTTGCTGAGGTTTTCTTTCTGTGCCAAAAGCATTTTCTTTAACCGATTTCTACTTTAAAATCGCTTTCTCTCCCTCCCTCCCTTTCCTCCTTCCCTCTCTCTCTCTCTTCCTCCACCTCCTCTTTCCCCCGCTCCCCTCACGCACAAGCCCCGAGGCACGGGGACGCACACTTAGTAATAGGGTCAGTAGGAAGAACAACCCCTTGCCCTAGTAGCTGTCAAAATTTTCTGTTTTATTCGAGCGGTGACTCTGAGGTGAGGTCACGGCAGTCTCCCCAGGATCTTACAATGAACCAACTACTTGCATTCTCCCACGCCTATGCCAACTTTAAAAGGGGGGTAGTGGTGGTGTACATTTAAAATCAAGTTGTTCTTCCCTCTAACTCCTTTTTTCCTCCTCCCTCTTCTCTAGAAATCCCGGGATAGGGTGAGGGTGGGAGTGGAAGTACGGGTGGGAGTGGGGGTAGGGAAGGAGTGGAAACTGGATTCAGAGCTAACTTGGTTCCCAGATGCTGGGAATGGGCTGACAATTTCCATAAGCCCGAGGCATCGGAGGAAACTGAGTGCGGGTCTCTAGCCAGAATGAGCAGAAGTCAAACATTTTAAGTTTTGGGGCATCTATTATTCATGTCCCTGCTAGAGTCTCGCAGGCCAGAAATAGCAGCCGGAGACTCGCGGTGACCTAAATCAGGCCGCGGGGAAGAGTTCTCCAGAGCCCAGAAAAGAGAGGGCCGGGCTCAAGACCACAGCAAATCCCACCCACCCAAACCGTATTTAGGGGCTTTATCCCAGCAGTAGCTGGTACCATTGCGGCGCCTTCACTTTGGACAGTTCCTTCAACTTTAATCCCCTCGCTCTTCCTTCCCCTCCCCCACCCCTTCCTGTAGGCAACCCTTTTTGCAGCTTTGGTGGTGACGGGGGTGGGGGGGAGGGGTTGTGGTATATGTACAATAGTGTGGCCAGCTGAGACTCGTTTGCCTCTAATAGCAACGGCCACCAGTCTTTTCCCCAGTGCCCTCAGTTCCGATTCCGGTTGGGTTAACTAGTCCTTTTGGTCCTTAGGCACTGAGCGTTTTCCTCTTCCATACATCGCTGCCCTAGTTTGGCTGGGGGAGGGGGGATGGGTAGGAAGGGGGAGGTGAGAAAAAGGTGGATGATTCCTGAAGTATCACAACTGGGTTCGGATAAGGGACAATAACGATTTACGCCCGCCGGGCAAGTTCTGCCCCCCACCCCCCTCCAAAAAAAAAAATCCTAGTCGAGAGAATGAATTGAAAGTCTCTTCTATCTTCCCCCTTCTTCCCGGAGGCGGGCAACGACCCAGTCCCCGAGTTCTTATCCTTTCTTTTCCATTTTCTTAGCAGGTTGGAGGATGAAGCTTATGATGAGGATGGGAACACTCTGCAGGATTTCGCCTTTGATAATAACCGTTTGGGCTTGGGAAACACTGCATCCATGCTGGGGGACGTGCACGCGCTCTATTACCCACCGGAAGAGAGGTGACTGCCACTGGGCTGATTAAGAGTTTGTTTGGAGAGAGTGGGAGGACTCAGTAACCCTGAGATAATGCGTAGTGGGCAGGAAAGGCTGTGTATTTGTATTATTTATTTATATTTTATTAATAAGAAAAGTCCTCAAGTATTTCTTCAGCCTAGGCTGCCTAATGCGGAGGCAAGAGAAAGTTCAGAATCTAGAGTATGCGTGTGTGTGTACGTGTGTGTGTGTGTGTGTGTGTGTGTGTGTGTGTGTAGGTGACTCTGATTATATGAGGATGGTCAAGTATACCTGTGTGTATGAGAATGAGTGCACATCCAGAGAAACAGCAAGCTACAAATTCCGCTACTTATTCCTCTCGGAATTCACAAACTCTTTCCTAATGACCCTGCCTAGAGACGTGGAAAAAATAGTTTTCAGATTGTCTGTGGGCTGTCCCGATTCACTAGCCAGACAGCTACAGCTCCCACCCAATCTCCAGGGGCGGTGTTTGAGAGGTTTCTCCATTCTGATTTTTGCATCTTCTTCTTCCACTCCGTTTAGACAAACAGATGACATACTGAATAAAGCATACCGGAAAGTTCTGGGCCAACTGTCTGCGAGGAAGTACCTGCATTCTCTCATGGCCAAACGCTTAGGGTAAGAGTTTACTAAAGAGCTAAAGGAGGCGCACGCGCGTGAGTGCACGTGCATGCCTGTTTAGTGGGTATAGTGTCTGTGCATGCGTGCCTTCGCATACGTCTCTGCGTTGCTCCGCAGTGGGAAGAGGTGTGTCCTTGCCTCTTTAACACTTTTTATTATCGGGCGAATTCCAGGGCTAACCTGAACTAATTGTCTCTACGCCCAAGTCCTGAACAGGAATTAAGTGAAGAAAAGATCGAGTTAGAAGGAGGGAGGGTCAGAAATAGTGAGAGAGAACCAAAAACATTTTTTAAAAAAGGAAGAAATAAATTAATTAGTTTAAAGATTTCAGATCTCATAGGAGGAATTGTAACCATTACCTCGAAACGCAGGGATTGTATCGCTTTTATTGTAAAAATAAAACAAAGCAAAATTAAAGTAACAACATCATATGGGGTATATCAAAAAGAATTAGTTTTTGCTCATGTCAGACAAGTTCAAATCCTGGGTCCTATGTAGTGCACATTTCAACAGAAGGTAACGTTTTAATAAAGCCCATGGGAAAACAGATTACATTTTCACAATGAATAATTCATGAGATGAAAAATATTGTCTACAGCCTGTCGACTTACGTTATTATCAGGACTTTCAATTTAGCAGGCAGACATACTTCTTTGTTTCTCTGAAAGTGCTGTGTCTTTGATTGGAACCACACCCAAACCTGGGTAGTCCTGATTTTTATAAATAGATACCTGAGTGAAAACAAATACCCTCTAAATGGACAAAGACCGCATCAGTTAGCCGAAGTTTCTCATAAAGGTTGGATTTAAGATAGCCTGGATCTCTGCTCTGCTATCCTAGAGGAAAAAGCGTGCTGGGTCAGGAATCAAAGGCCTTACCAGTTATTTGTGCGACCTTAGGCCACCTTTCCTCTTTAGATCTCAGTTTATTAATATTAAAAATGAGGGGGTGGTGGAGATTGGACTGAATGACCTCTAAGGTCACTTCCATTCTAAATCTATATGTGATGTTGTCAGAAAATACTCTTTTGGAAGGAGGGGAATGCGGTAATCCCTCCCCTCTGCTCTTCTTTAAGCTCTTTAAACCTCAGCAAAAAGGAGTGGAGGAGCGGGAGGAACAGTGCGAGGGAGCCCCAGGAAGCTCCAGGTGTGGGGGAGGGGCGGGCCCAAGTGATCCACATGTTGCAACAGTCTCTGGTCTCCCCTTCCCTCCCGCTCTGATCTTCCACCCTCTGACTTCTTTTTTGGCTTCCCAGGATGGGTACGGGCGTGGAGGACGATTCTGAACCGCTCTCCAAGCGCCACTCTGACGGGATCTTCACAGACAGCTACAGCCGCTACCGGAAACAAATGGCTGTCAAGAAATACTTGGCAGCCGTCCTGGGGAAAAGGTATAAACAAAGAGTTAAAAACAAAGGACGCCGCATAGCGTTTTTGTAGCGATGAGTTACCTACCAGCCACCCTGTTGTGTACAGTCCTCTTGACAGAATGAAAAGTCATTTCCAAAACTGACTGAACAGTCATCGCTCCTGTGTTCTATCTAAACATGTATTTATGTATGAAGTAAAGCCATTAAATGAATATTTTGATAATAATATTGTTTTTCTTTTGTACAAAGCACTAGAGAACTCACAGATCTACTTTGTGGACCAATCATTTAAGTTATATATACTATTATAAATATATATAAATATAATAGAGAGCAATTCATATAAAGCGTGCACAAGGAATGATAAATTCGCCTGAGCTGTTTATGTTTTTATATAAAATAAATAGAAAAAGACAATCATTGTTTTCGATATTACTCCTATTTTTGTAACTGGAATTAAAAGGATAGTATTTTTATCCACGACAGGGGTGAAGACATTAATACTGACCATTTGCTACTGTACATAAACACTGATGCCCTCTACAAGGGGCTTATGAGGCTAATGATTTGGGAGAATTGCTGAAGCACATTCTTCCCCCTTAAGTCTCCTAAAAAAAAAAAAGAGGCTGTTTTAATCCAAGCCTGTCTCAAAGGGGCACTATCCCCCTTTCAAGAGATTTCAATTTTCTGCTTTCTTTGATTCCACTTTTATATGTATTTGTGTCTCCTCAAACAGTGAGCTTAGAAGTTAATTCTCTTGTGGTAAAACAACAGCTCTGTCCAAATTGTGCCTCTCTGTTGACTTAGAGCAATTTAGTAAGGAGGGGTTAGGGAAGGAGGAAAGACGTAGGCAAAGAAGGGTGACTTGTAAAAACAAACGAACCCCCTCATTCTCTGTTCTTTAAGGATCAGTTACAGGACCAAAAACCTAAAATTAGAGTAACTGGACTAAGGAGTTGGAAATTTAAACACAGAAGGAGTCACAGTGTGAGGCAGAAAAGGAAAACCCCAGAGAATTTTGAGCGGTTGTAGGGTCTGAGTATCTTGAGGCAAATACAGTCCCACTAACTGACCTTGGGCAGCTCGGTATTGGAACTTGATACAAAGTATAATGTGTTTCTCTCCAGTGCTGTCCATGCTTCTCATCATGTGAAATGGCCAGGGTTCTCTCCTTTGAACTATATTCAATTGGAGTTGCTCCTTTCTTTGTTGTTTTCCTGTAGACCCTTCTTCCCCACCCCGCTCCTGCACTATTTAACCACTGTTTATCCTTTTCATTCACTTCTTTAAAAATTGTGAATGCTTGTTCTCACTCTTCTGTTCTGTTTTATGCAAGCTCTTATTGTAAAGTTTAGGAATCCTTCTTGTAGCTACCACTAAATAATTATGCACTAACTACAAAAGTTTTGTTCCTTGTTTATTGAGTTTGGAGGTAAAATGTATTTTTCTACATTATGGCTTATTGCTTAGTAAAATTTATTTCATAAATCAATTTTGTCATATTAAAATGTATAGTGTTCACATACTGTTCAGTTCTACCCACTGATAAATCATTTTAACATCATCTTTATATGTATGAGTACTATCTTACCTTTTTTTTTTTTTTTGGTCAAGAGTGAGACAAAACAGCCTCTATCAGATCCAGAGAACTTCCTGGTCCTCTGACTAAAGAGGGCATGTCTGTTTGCTGCTTGTCATGACACTGAACATATTCTAGAGGAATCTCTATACAAAAGTATCCCAACCTAACATCCTCCCCAAATGAGTAACAACAGAGAATCCAGTCAGTTATTTCCCTAAATTTGTCACTGATTTCTTAAAAAACAAAACAAAACAAAACAAAACAAAACAGCATTTGAAGTTTAAAAGACCTTTCATTTTCCTTTGCCGATTTGATCAGTATGAAGTCATAAATCAAAGAAAACAAAATTGGATTTGCAATCCCAAGTCGGATGGGTACTGCTAGCCAATCGGATTGCAAACAGTAGTACCACAGAGACATTCGATTTGTGCCCAAGTCTTGTGTATGAAATCAATCTTACTTTAATTTTGCATTCTCCTCAGGCAATGTGACGCAGGATGCAGTTTGCAGCTTTTGTGCCTTTCTTCGCCTTTTAAATCGCCATGAATCACAGATGGCTATTTAGTGGCCCTACAATGCTGCAACACATCAGCTTGCATTTTAGTCTTAATTATTTGTTTCTTTGGTAATGGGCAGACTTTTCTGTGTTTGTGTCAGCTGTAGTAGTGAAATAGGGCTCTAGTTAACATTTTATTTATGAAGTGTAGTTTAGTGTTCCAGTGGCTAGCTGCAAACATTATATAGATATCACCTAGATTAACCTTTTGTATACTTTTTAGTAAGCCAAGAGCCTTACCAAATTGGATCAGATTTAAGCTACAGTCATAATTTAGGTAGATGTCAGTCTTGAAGATCTTATTTTGTGTGCAACTGATTATAAAAACTCAAACAAGTATGACTACACACATGATATCTATAACTAGGACTTTGATAACTGTTATATAAGTGTGTAAAATTTGTATTAATAAATTTTTGTAAACAATGCAACCTCGTCTAATGTTTGGAGAAAAAAGATATCTAGAGAATAATGTGAAATCTGTATACCCTTAAAATCTTCTAAAGTAGTAGAGTTTCTTTAGAAAACTAATATTTTTCATGTTCAGAATACATATATCTCTCTATATAATCATCCATGTATTTTCATGAACCATACTTCAACATTTGGTTGATGGGTTACTGGATTTGATTAAATTTAAAATAGCTACTGAAGTAGAATGAAGAACATATAAGTTGCTAAATAGTTGAAAATATTGGAACATTAATAAAAGACAGAACCAAGATTGAACTGGGTCCCTAAGGAACATTTACTTTACAGCTTTTTAAGTACTGTAAGGCATAGGTTAGCAGCATGGGACAAAAGGCTTTTTGTTGTCCTTCTTTAACAAGTAATTTTGTAGACTAAAAATGCTTTTGGTGTTTTGCATTTAAAGTTAATTTAAAGCATCTGTTTTGGAGGTTTAAACAATATGTAGCAAGAGGCAGAAAAAGAAGCTTCATTAAAAATGCACTTACAGCAATCAAAAGGCATTTTTGCACAGAGTTAATTAGACACCTTTAAAAGGAGCTTTACTTCTTGGCTAGGGGAAACGTAGAAAGGCATTTGGAAATTATAACATTTATCAATTCACATTAAGAAGCTTGAAAGCAAAGTCATCACCTACAGGTCTCCACAGTGACTGGAAAATTCTCAGCATCTTTTGCAAGCCCATGGTTATTCCAAATCAGACGCTGGAATTAAAGTATTTTATTAAAAGTTGCTCATTATTGAATTCAAGTTGCCAGACTTCTCATTCTAAAACTATACCAATGTGATTAACCAGTAAAGCAATGGGACTATTTAAACGTAATAAAGAAACCAAAACAATAACAAAAGCCAGCAAGATCTTAAAATTTGTGTGAATAAGTTTAATTTATGTGTTGTGTGAGTGCTTAGAAAATTATTCTTCAGAGCTTAGCTCAGTATAGCTATGTTGAGACACTTAAGACAGATTCATGAGGACCATGCTACTCAAAATCTGTAAATACTGACAATTAATAGAAAGAATAATTGTACTAGGTATTTTTTTTTAGCCTTTTAGCATTTTTGTTTGACAAAGTGGCTTTTTTTCATCAATCACATTCTCCTCCCACACCCTGAGAAACTAGGTAGTAAGCATTCTTATGGCAATACCATAGGAAAAAAAAATGGAAACTCAAAAGAGAATTAACTTCAAACTTCAGAGAGGCATCCTTTCTTTCTTTTTTCTTCCTTCTTTTCTTTCTTTCTTTCTTCCTTCCTCCCTTTTTTATTTTACCTTCTTTCTTTCCTTCCTTCCTTCCTTCCTTCCTTCCTTCCTTCCTTTCTTTCTTTCTTTCTTTCTTTCTTTCTTTCTTTCTTTCTTTCTTTCTGTCCAGAAAGAATTATTCTTGGGCTGTGGCTTCCAGTCAACAATTCCAAACAAGAATCTAAATTTACTGAAAGTGGCAGTATTTTCTTGTGAGGGATAGTTCAAGATAATGATTTTCTTCTTAGATTTGATTCTGAGTTTAGTTCCCTAAGAAGGCACATAAGTCAGTGTTGTACGTTAGGCTAGAAACACTCATCTTTAGTTTTTCATTTGTTTTATTTTCCAATTTTCTGGTAGGAAAAGACCAACTTAACATAGGGTTTAGGGTTCTGGTTATGGAAAAAGGGGTAACAAAGAACAAAGTCTGAGAGGGGGAAAGGAGTAAGATTTATGTGTATTTTAATGTAATAAATAAATAATGAAGGTTAGTACTCATAAAATATGCAAATCAATGAACTAAGTCCATCTAGTATCCAGCTAATCCTGGATGTAATCTAGACCTCTTGGGAAATTTTGGTAATTCTTTTAGGCAACAAAGGTCACCATTCAACATTTTTTTTCTGAATTGTCTTGAAAGGGTTAAAAGATCCATTAGAAAATAGCTCCAGTGGTCTACTAAACATCTCTTTTGGATGTTCAGCTGTTCCCACAAATGTAACAAGCCCAAGAGTGAACACTATATTAATGACCCCACCATTTTCTCAGAAAATCCAGGACAAGGCAAGATTTGAAAATTGTGCCCCTCTGTATTTGAAACTGGTCCCTTGTATGTTAATGTGTTAATTCAATTTGGCCCTTGGATCTTTCACGATAGCACATGAAGTAACATCACAAAACACAGCCCCATATATCATAGTGAACAGAATTTTCTGCCTTTAGAAATATGTATAATCCCTCATTCCACCACTCTGTATGTTTTGACTTAAGTACTGCCTACCTTGCTTACCCTTATGCTTAGTTTTATATTTCAGGAGCCCGAGGTTAAATAGATTGATGACATTTTTTACTTTTACTAAGTATAAATATAGCTTTCATTCATCCCCTACATCACTAAACAAGTCAGAGTCTCCTATGATCATAAATCTAGAATGAGGGGGGAGGGAGCTTGGAGATCATGTAGTTGATCCCTTTCATTTTACAGATAAGAACACTGAGGCCCAGGGAAGTGAAGTGAATTACACAAGATTACATAGGTAGTGATTTGCAGAATCAGAATTTGAACTCAGGTTCTTCAACTCTAAGTTCAATACTTTTCCTACTGAACCATGGTACCTCAAGTCCTTTCAAATGTTTGGAGAAAAACAAATCCATTTATCTTCTATTCTCATTGCAACCAACTTAAACTGGATGATTCATTCTCTATACCTGGAATAATGCAATATTTTCCTAAATTGGCTCTCTGCTCTTAATCTTTCAATCTATTCTGGAAGTGACAACACATTAATTTTCCCTAAAGCATTCTATCTGTGATAACACTTCCTGGCTCAAAAACATCTAATGGCTCTCTATTGCTTTCAGTATGAAGTCAAACCCAGGGTGGAATGTGAGGGTCTTCAAAATCTAGCACAACCCTACTTAGCCAACCTTTTCTCTCACTACTCCCTAATATGAGCTCTCTGTTGCAATTGGTCTGTTTATTATTTACCAGATACAACACTGCCTGAAATGTTCTTTTTCTTTGCCATCCTAACCCTGTTTAAGGTTCAGTGCAAACACTAGATCTTCTGTAGGGCTCTTCTTGATTTTGCCAATTGACAGGGATCATTCCCTTGTCTAAAATCTTATCACTGGTTGTCTCTCATTCATTTCAGTACTTAATCACATAGTGCCTCACATTTTTACCTACCTTTTATGTATATGAAAGGATGAGCAAGATTGAATATTACTTCAGAAATTCCCCAGTTGTATGATCCTATGACCCAGTTAACTTCTCAGAGGTTCAGTTTACTCATTTATAAAACGGATAATATTAACACCTCACAAAGCCATTATGAAGATCAAATGAGACAAAGTGCTTTGCAGATCTTAAAAAACCCTTTGTAAATGCATGGTATGTGTATACCTTGTCTTCCCAACTAGATTATAAGTTGCTAATGGACAGGGGTAAACTTAACACTTTTTGGGTACCTGGAATGATTTGAGGAACATAGTAGGTCTCAATACATCCTTGTTGAATGAATGAAGTAGCTAAATATGAGAAAAATATGGCTTAGTATATCATTAAGAATGTGGGCCTTTTTTCTTGTTTCGCAATACGACTGACAACAATGCCAAACAGAGTACAAGGCAAGCTTATTAAATGAGTATTTATGGTGACGCGAATGAAGTCTCCTCCTGGAAAAGGCCTATAGAAAATGAATGCCAAATTAATTCTTTATTCCTTTAGTGTTATGTAGTTAGGGTTTATGATTGTGTTAATAACTAGACTAAAGTCACAAGGGTTTTAGTTCAGTTCTTTGATAAGGGAAAAATATTGAACTTTGTAACTAAGGAGAGATCACTTCCTGCCTCAAGGTACCAATACTTCTTCCTAAAATGAGGAAAAAGGGATTTCTTATGATACAGATTGGGGAATGGACTGTCCTCAAAGTAATAATTAACTGAGCAGTTATCTAATCCTGTAAAAGAAACTTCTCCCTTAAACCTAATTATTTAATTTGAAACACAAGGTCACAGGCAGCAAAAAGGACATAAATGGGCCTGAGGAGTGCTAATTAAAAAAAAGCCCAAACAATAGTATTTCAATATTATAATAGGTGATGACATTGGGTCCCTTTTTCTTCTTTTTTTTTGCATGTGAAAACAATTTTTTAACATTTCTTTTTAAAACTTTGGGTTCCAAATTTTCTCCCTTCCTCCCTCCCCACCCACCCTCACTGAAAAGGCAAGCAACTTGATACAGATTATACTTATGTAGTAATGCAAAACACTTCCATAGTAGTCATGCTGTGGAAAACTAACTATATTTCCCTTCACCCTATCCCGCCTTGTGTTTATTCTATTCTCTCTTTTAACCCTGTCCCTCCTCAGAAATGCTTGCTTCTGATTACCCCCTCCCCTAGTCTGCCCTCCCCTCTATCATCCCCCCTGCCTGCTTGTCTCCTTCCCCCATATTTTCTGGTAGGGTAAGATAGCTTTCCATACGCAATTGAGTGTGTATGTTATTTACTCCTTAAGCCAAATCCAATGAGAGTAAGATTCACTCATTCCCTCTCACCTTCCCCCCACTTCCCCTCCACTGTAAAAGCCTTTTCTTGTCTGTTTCATGTGAAATATTTTACCTCGTTCTCCTTCTCCCTTTCTCCTTCTCCCAGTATAATCCTCTCTCACCCCTTAATTTTATTCTCCAGATATTACCTACTCATCTTCAACTCACCCTGTGCCTTCTATCTATCAATCTATCTATACATATAATTTTTCCCCTCCAACTACCCTAATACTGACAAAGATCTCATGAGTTACAAATATCATCTTTCCATGTAGGAATATAAGCGGTTCAACCTAAGTCCCTTATGATTTCTCTTTCCTGTTTACCTCTTCATACTTCTTGTATTTGAAAGTCGAATTTTCTATTCAGCTCTGGTCTTTTCATAAAAAATGCTTGGAAGTCCTCTATTTCACTGAATGTCCTTTCCCCCCCTTGAAGTATTATACTCAGTTTTGCTGGGTAGGTGATTCTTGGCTGTAATCCTATCTCCTTTGCCCTCTGAAATATTATATTCCATGCCCTCCGGTCCCTTGATGTAGAAGCTGCTAAATCTTGTGTTATTCTGATTGTGTTTCCATGATACTTGAATTGTTTCTTTCTGGATGCTTGAAATATTTTCTCCTTGACCTGGGAACTCTGGAATTTGGCTACAATATTCCTAGGAGTTTTCCTTTGGAAATCTCTTTCAGGAGGAGATCGGTGGATTCTTTCAATGTCTATTTTGCCCTCTGGTTCTAAAATATCAGGGCAGTTTTCCTTGATAATTTCTTGAAAGATGCTGTCTAGGCTCTTTTTTTGATCATGGATTTCAGATAGTCCAATAATTTTTAAGTTCTCTCTCCTGGATCTATTTTCCAGGTCAGTTGTTTTTCCAATGAGATATTTCACATTGTCTTCTATTTTTTCATTCTTTTGGTTTTGTTTTACAATGTCTTGATTTCTCATAAAGTCACTAGTTTCCAATTGCTCCATTCTAATATTTAAGGAAGTATTTTCTTCAGTGAGCTTTTGGACTTCCTTTTTCATTTGGCCAATTCTGCTTTTTAAGGCATTCTTCTCATTGGCTTTTTGGACCTCTTTTGCCATTTGGGTTAGGCTATTTTTTTTTTAGGCAATTGGGGATAAATGACTTGCCCAGGGTCATACAGTTAGTAAGTGTGAAGTCTGAGACTGGATTTGAATGCAGGTCCTCCTGACTTCAGGGCCGGTGCTCTACCCACTGTGCCATCTAGCTGCCATTAGGTTATTTTTAAGGTGTTATTTTCTTCAGTATTTTTTTTGGCTCTCCTTTAGCATGGGTCCCATTTTCTTAGCAATATCTTTGTGCTACATTATGGGAGAGGGTGTGGGTTAAGTGGAATATTACTTATAAACTATAGAAAAAGCAGATAGGATGATCTGATCTGGTTCTTTTTTTCATATCACGGAAGAAAATAGACCCTCTCTGTGCTTAGCTAGGTTGGTATTTGGAAAGTAGACAACGTCTGGTTTTGGAATTATCCTTGAAACCTTTCCAACATAATAAAACCTTGACAAGTTTTGATAACTGGTGGAAAGCCAGGGTGCTCCACTGGAATTCACATAGCATCAAGATATGAAAAGGTAACCTTCCAGTGGAAGATTTCTAAGACAGATATGGACAAGAGTCACTTGGGATGGGAAGGTTTAGATAGGTCACAATCTGTACCATTGGAGGAGGAAGTCATATCAATGATGTCACAGATCAATTGAAACTTTTAAGTAAGTATAAGAGAGACTAGCAACAATGCTATTCAGAACCATGCCTACTCCTACTTAGTAGTAGTTATTACTTATTTTCATATTAAGTGGATAACAAAGTATAGTACTATTATATGCATATCAGTTAGCTAGAATATCTAATTGCCTAAGCTTATATTTCCTGTATACAAATTAGACCCATTTGGAGGTTGCAGTATTTTTCTTTTTTTTTTTTTTTGGCAATTTAGATCTCATTCTACAGTACACTTTTTGTCTTTGAGGCTACCTTTCTGATTCTACATATTCATATTTTAACAATTTATTATTTAAATGCCATATTCGGAGAGGAAACAATAAATGTCTTTTAAGAATGAGAAGGCTTATTTCATGAAGAGTGGTGACTAGCTATTTTATCTACTCAGTGAAGGTAGTCATAGCTCATTTTTATGCACCAATTTACCATTTACAAACCACTTTCCTTGTAACAACTCTGAGTTACACGTAATTCAAATATTATTATCTACATTTTACAAGTAGGGAACCTGGGACTCAGAAATGTCAAGTGACTTATGCAGAAGCCCACAATTGGTAAGTGACAGAGGTGGGGCTCCAGCCTAGGCTTTCCCACTCTAAGATTAGTGTTTTCCCATTTCACCCTCTTTTCTCGCAAAACAGATATAAACACATGGAGCATTCAGATTACATGTGAAAGACTTTGTTGATTAATTAACAGATGAATTAAGACTGATTATGACTCAACCATTGCTAGTGAAGAAAGTCTTTCTTTTTTTCCCTCTCTTATACCCTACCTCCACCCCTCCCGATAAGCCCCCTAAATGTCAATTGGACTCCAGTCCCAGTTATTACTAATGTGTACAAGTTTTGGATGAAGTTTCTGGCTTCTATCTCCACTAAGAAAAAACTTGGGAATGTCAGCATCAGATTCATTTTGCTTTTCCCAAAAGGATCATTAGCTCCCCTGCAAGCACTCAGGCTAACAAGACATCAAATATATTTAACCAACAAAAATTCAGAATGGGATTGTACCTGCATCCCTCAATCATCAGGAAAATTCTTCATTTTCTGGAGAGTAGCAAATAACCCCCCCTTTTTTCTGGTGGATATCACCTTGCCTCAGCACTTATTCAATATACATTATTCATAGTGTCAGTGAAGGGGTAGGTGTGGGCTACTCCTCGGGATATGCGATATACTGCCAGGTCAGTCTTTCTAGTAATATCAAGAGCAAGGTCCCCAGGTCTGTTCTGCTATTCATTTCAATGGTTTTTGTTGTTTCTTTCTTCTTCTGGCATTGGCTTCTGGGTGCACATTGTTCCCAATGGAGTCTATGGGGATACACAGGTGTTTCTACAGGTCTTCATGTTTCTTCATGTGACTGTCTTTTCTCTTTAAATTAAATTTATTTAGTTATTTATTTTTAATTTTCAAGATTCACCTTTATAAGATTTTGATTTCTAAATTTTCCCCCTCCTTTCCCTCCTCCCTTCCCAAGATGGCATGCAATCTGATACAAGCTATGTATGTGCAATGATATTAAACACATTTCCACATTAGTTGTGTTGTGAAAGAAGAATCAGAACAAAAAGGAAAAAGCATGAGAAAGAAAAAACAAAAAACAACAACAACAGAAAAAGAGAAAATAGTATGTTTCAATCTGCATTCAGACTCCATAGTTCTTTCTCTGGATGTGGATAGTATTTTCCAGCATGAGTCCTTTAGAATTGTCTTAGATCATTGCATTCTTGAGAAGAGCTAAGTCTATCAAAGTTGGTCATCGCACAATGTTGCTGTTACTGTATACAATGTTCTCCTGGTTCTATTCACTTCACTCAGCATCGGTTCGTGTAAGTTTTTCCAGGTTTTTCTGAAATCCACCCATTCATCATTTTTTATGGAACAATAGTATTCCATTATGTTCATATACCACAACATGTTCAGCCATTCCCTAGTTGATGGGCATCCCCTCAATTTCCAATTCTTTGCTACCACAAAAAGAGCTGCTATAAATATTTTTATATATGCAGGTCATTTTCCCTTTTTTACATTAGTGTTGGGATACAGACCTAGTAGTGGTATTGCTGGATCACAGGGTATGCACAGTTTTATAGTCCTTCGGGTATAGTACCAAATTGCTCTCCAGAATGGTTGTATAAGTTCACAACTCCACCAACAATGTATTAGTGTTCCAATTTTCCCACGTCTTCTCCAACATTTATCATTTTCCTGTCTTGTCATGTTAGGTCTTTTCTCTTTATAGTCTATTTGTCTTCAATAACATGCACAAACATATCCTTTGTTTTGCATGTGTCCCTGGCATCACCTTTGAACCATGGTAGAAGGCTTATACTTTCTAGATATGTACAGATGAAGAAGCTGAGACTGACACAGGGTTATATAACTAGTGAAAGTTGGAATTGGGATTATCAGATCCTGTGTTCCTATATCATGCTGACATGAATATAACAAGAAATATGAACTCAAAACATAAACTTCTATGGATGTTAGGGTACTTTATGAACAGTTTTAACAATGCAAGATTTTTAAAATGGTCCCCCAATAAGATCTATGGATTTTGTTCTATTGTGAAGGCAGAGATCATTAAGGAAAAGGAGGCTTAAAACTATTTTTCTTACATATGCTTCTTATATGTGTCATCCTTGTTCTACTGAAGAAATAAATCACATTCTTCATTAATCCTCTGGAATCATAGTTGGTCATTTCATTGACCAGAATTCTTAAGTCTTTCAAAATTGTGTGTGTCTTTATAATGTTGTACAATTGTTCTCCATGTACATTTTTGGACGTGGTCAATGTGGGAATTTGTTTTGCTTGCTTGTGCATATTTATTATAAGGATTTTCCTTTCCTTTTTTTCCATCAATGGATAGGAGGGAGAGAAATGCTTCTTAATTAAAAACAATTAAAAAATAAAATAAATTACCAGCGTATAAACTGGTCCACAGATTATGATTAACACATTTTTTTAAAGGGTGCCGTAAGATAAGGTGACTGAATGTTTATTTGAAAATATACTAGATTTGGAGTTGGAAAACATGGATTTGAATCTCAGCTCTGTTACTGCCTGTGTGGCCTTGCATAAATCATTTAACCCCTCTGTAGTTTAGTTTCCTAATTCTTAAAATAAGGGAGTGTTGCTAGGTGATATCTTCAGCTCTGATTCTTATGACAGTGCTATTGCTCCAATGGATGTTGGGGGTACTCCTAGATCTGCTTAAGCAATCCCACACTAGATACTAACTAGCTGTGTGATCCTGGGCAAGTCACTTAACTTCTCTGGGCCTTGGTTTTTCGCATTTATAAAAAGAAGAGGTTGGACTCGACATCTAAGATTCCTTCCAGTTCTACATCTATGATTATATGATCCTGTAATTAAAAAATATTCGGAGCCCTGATTCAGTTTTTTGGGTTTTGCTTTTTTTGATCACTTGATTATTCATCAACATCCTAAAAGGAGATAGGGAGGATAAATGAAAAGAAGAGAAAAACTCCTCTGTCTTGTTTGCCCATTGCTAGAAATTTGAGTGTAAGTTTCTATGGTTGAGGATCTTGGAGCTGAAAAGGATCTTTGAGGTCAAAACTCATCATTTCACAGTAGAGGAAACTGAGGCCCAAAGAGACTTGTCCCAAAGTCACACAAATAGTAAGTGGAAGAGCTGGGATACAGAAGAAGGTCTAGTGACTCCAATTTCATCATTCTTTCCATTGCACCAGGCTTTCAATTCCTGCTTTTATGTTAGCATTGATTATAGAAGGGATTAGTTTTTCTTCATGAACATGGGAAGAGAGGGTCTAAAATGCAGTAAGGGGGGGGTGGAGCCAAGATGGCAGAGTAAAAGCAGTGACTTGCTTGAGCTCTCCCCCAAACCCCTCCAAATACCTATAAAAAATGGCTCTAAACAAATTCTAAAGCAGCAGAACCCATGAAAAGACAGAGTGAAGCAAATTTCTAACCAAAGACAGCCTGGATGGTTGATCAGAAAGGTATATCGCACTGGGCTGGGAGAGGAGCGCAGTTCAGCATGGGTGCGCAGGTCACAGAGACCCTGGAGCAGGCCTCAGAGGACTGAATCACAGGCAGCTGTGGCAGTTTCCAGACTTCTCAACCCCCGAACGCCAAAGACAACTTAGAAGATCAGTGGGAAAAGTCTGCGACTGTTGTGAGAGGAGGAGCTAGGTCTCAGTCACAAGTCTCGCGGCTGTTTTCTGAGCTTCCGGCCCATGGACTGAGGGGGGAATTAGGTGGCTAATCAGAGGGGGATTGCAGGAATCTCTTTGCCAGTGCTGAGGCAGGAATCTCTTGCTTTGCCCGTACCTGGATCTGGGTCACAGTTCTGAGGAGGAGTGCTGGTGTGGTCGAGCTTGTAGTGGCTGTGGAGAGGAAACACCTCGCCCCTTATCATACCACCTTGGAAGAACTGAAAATTTTCAGATCCCTAGAATTATCTCTGAAAACAGCCGTACAAACCCCTGAAGCTTGGGACAGTACATTCTCCACATTGGAAACAGACTTTTACCTTAACAAAGAGTTTAAAATTCAAGTAATTGGCCAGGATCATGAGTAAGCAGCGCAAAAAGAGTCATACTATATTATCTTACTTTGGTGACAAAGAAGATCAAAACATACAACCAGAAGAAGACAACGAAGCCAAAGCTCCTAAATCCAAAGCCTCCAAGAAGAATATGAATCAGTCCCAGGCCTTGGAAGAGCTCAAAAAGGATTTTGAGAAGCAAGTAAGAGAAGTAGAGGAAAAACTTAGAGTGATGCAAGAAAATCATGAGAAACAAGTCAACAGCTTGCTAGAGGAGGCCCCAAAATATACTGAAGAAAATAACATCTTAAAAAATAGCCTAACCCAAATGGCAAAAGAGGTCCAAAAAGTCAACGAGGAGAAGAATGCCCTAAAAGGCAAAATTGGCCAAATGGAAAAGGAAGTCCAAAAGATTACTGAAGAAAATACTTCCTTAAAAATTAGAATAGAGCAATTGAAAGCTAGTGACTTTATGAGAAATCAAGACATTGTAAAATAAATCCAAAAGAATGAAAAATTAGAAAACAATGTGAAATATCTCATTGGAAAAACAATTGACCTGGGAAATAGATCCAGGAGAGAGAATTTAAAAATTATTGGACTGTCTGAAACCCATGATCAAAAAAAGAGCCTAGACATCACCTTTCAAGAAATTATCAAGGAAAACCGCCCTGATATTTTACAACCAGAGGGCAAAATAGAAATTGAAAGAATTCACCAATCTCCTCCTGAAAGAGATTCCCAAAGAAAAACTCCTAGGAATATTGTAGCCAAATTCCAGAGTTCTCAGGTCAAGGAGAAAATATTGCAAGCAGCCAGAAGGAAACAATTCAAGTATTGTGGAAACACAATCAGGATAACACAAGATTTAGCAGCTTCTACATTAAGAGTCTGGAGAGCATGGAGTATGATATTCTGGAGGGTAAAGAAGTTAGGACTATGACCTAGAATCACCTACCCAGCAAAACTGAATATAATTTTTCAGGGTAAAAAATGGTCATTCAATGAAATAGGGGACTTTCAAGCATTCCTGTGGAAAAGACCAGAGCTGAATATAAAATTTGACCTTCAAATACAAGACTCAAGTGAAATATGGAAGACATAAACAGGAAAGAGAACTCAGAAGAGACTTATTAAGGTTGAACTGTTTACATTCCTGCAGGGAAAGATGATATTTGTAACTCATGAGTCCTTTGTCAATATTAGGGTACTGGGAGGGAAAAAATTATATGTTTCTATAGATAGATAGATAGAGGGCACAGGGTGAGTTGAAGATGGAGGAGTGATATCTGGAAAATAAAATTAAGGGGTGAGAGAGGATTATACTGGGAGAAAGAGAAAGGGAGAAGTAGAATGAGGCAAAATATCTCACATGAAACAGACAAGAAAAGGCTTTTACGGTGGAGGGGAAATGGGAAAGGTGAAAGGGAATGAATGAATCTCATTCTCATAGGATTTGGCTTAAGGAGGGAATAACATATACAATGGGGTATGGAAATCTATCTTAACCTACAGGGAAATAAGGGGGGAAGGGGACAAGAGAGCAGGGGCTTGATAGAGGGAAGGGCAGATTAGGGGAGGGGATAATCAGAAGAAAACACTTCTGAGGAGGGAC
Source organism: Vombatus ursinus (assembly GCF_900497805.2). Classification (NCBI taxonomy): domain Eukaryota; kingdom Metazoa; phylum Chordata; class Mammalia; order Diprotodontia; family Vombatidae; genus Vombatus; species Vombatus ursinus. The sequence goes on along the minus strand of NW_020954590.1, from coordinate 48,621,596 downwards.
AGAGTCAAAAGAAAGAGTAGAATAAATGGGGGTAGGATAGGATGAAGGGAAATATACTTAGTTTTTCACAACTGGGCTACTATGGAAGTGTTTTGCATGACTGCACATCTATATCCTGTATCGACATGCTTGCCTTTTCTATGAGGGTGGGTGGGGAGGGAGGAAGGGAGAAAATTTCTAACCCAAAACTTTAAAAGCACATGTTAAAAATAAAAAAATAAAAAATTTATAAAAAATGCAGTAAGAGTATTCGCTATGTTTTCTTCTATTATTAACCTCTTGCATTCAACTCATATTGAGTGAGTGGTTTCCTTACATCTCCTTACTGAGGGAAGAATGAAAGAGAACAAGTCTAAAGGAGAGGACTCTTCTGGCTCCAAAGCGTATGATTTCTTGAACTAGGAAATTTCATAAGTCTATTTGATTATTCCTCAGATGATTATACTTTAAGACAAGTCACTTCTTTGTGCTCTGATTTTTTCATCTCTAAATGAGGAGGACAGACTGGACCGCCTCTAAGTCCCTTCCAGCTCTGAAGCTATGATTCTAAGGTACCCCACTGTAATAATAGTGATAGCAATAACAACAATAAAAATATGTTACATTTTAAAAGAACTTGACTGTTTTCAAAATGCTTTCATGTATTATAATTTTAGTTGAATGGTTTCAACCCCTCCCCCACTCCAAAGTCAAACAACCATACCTTTGTATTTTAAATGAGACTGGTGGGAGTATGTGCTTAGGTAACATGGTTTCTCTTGGGGTTATGAAACACATACTTTCAAGGCTTTGAAATGATGTCTTTGAGAACTTTCCTAGAGCTTCTCAAAGTGTTACATGGGTATATCACTGGGCCTCACTGTCCCACTGGGAATGATGCATGTCTCAATTCACCAAGAAGAAATTGAGTCACTGAGACCTATAGTTCAGAGTAATGCATTGCTTTCAGTTGTTCTCAGAACCTGGAAGAAAAATGAATGTATTCCAAATGTAGAGAGAGGTAATCTTAACACCCTCCGTGGTTGAAGATACTATCCCCTGTGTCACTCAGTATTATTATGATCATCCTCCGTGGCTGAAAGGATTGTCAACTATGTCACTCAATACGGTCCTGCTCCTCTTTATTTCCAGGGAAAATTTTGTCTTAGCTGATAAATGTGTAAGCTGTTGGTTGTCAGAAAATGAAAATGATGTCACCCAAATATGTTTCTTTAAACTGCCAGAAATTGTAGAGCCAAATTTACTGCCCAAGTGGTGAGATCTGATCAATTCTGGTGCCTAAAAGTAGCTCTGATTCCTACAAATGATCCCTGTTCTGTTTTAGCCTTAAATATTTTATCTTGTGTGGTATTTTCATCTTTAGCTTCCTCACCCCTCAAATTCTTTTGGGAATAGAAGTACTCATCTTCAATAAAGGATCAGATTTGCTCTAGATTTGCTGTCAGGCACATGGAGGCAAGCCACAACTTGCTCAGCTGCTGGCTAGGTGGGGCCTAAAGCCTACTTTCTGAAAGGCTTCCTATAGCTCTAAGGTCCCAATCTGTGTTACCTTAAAACTGTGACTGGGCTTCAGTAAGTAGAGTGTACACCTCCTATTTGTCATTCAATGCAGTTAAGGGGAAGGTTATACTATAGTCCTTGCCTTGATTAGCTATGTTCTGTCAGTTGAGTAATGAAATGCCTCTCTAAAAATTAATGTTCTGAGACTGAGTAAATATTTGCCAACAATGTCTCATCCCCTCCAGGCAGAAGAGGCCCTGGGGCATTCAGCTGTAAGTAGGTCTCTATTAAGAACTTTCTGTTGAAGTATGTCTAGTAGGAAAGCCTGTAGCAATAGGGCTCTTTGCTGATTTTTTCTTCTTTTTTCTTGTTTGACTAAACCTTAGTTTTAGAGAACTTGGTATTGTTCTTGATGAGAATATTTTCTGGGTTTTTGCTCAAACAAGTGTTTTTTCCAAAGGAATAATAAGAAAGCTCAAAAAGTAGCAGTTCCCTTTTATGAGAAATGAACATTTATAAGGACCAGGGAATTTGTCAATGTGACCACTTCTTTCACTGATTCAGATCTCAACAATCCCTCTACCCTTTAGCAGAACATTTTTGTGATTTACTATTGTTGGGGGAAAAAATCATCAGCTGGTGACTACCCTCCTTTGAAGGAAGCTTCTCTGAACTCAACTAGGTTAATTCTCGCACAATAGATAGTCTATCACTCAATCCACACATAAAGTGTTTCCTGTGTGTAGAACCTTCCAGAGCTTGGGTTCCAGTGCCTTAGTCTTTGAGAACCCAGCTTCACTTCCACACCCTGATGAGATATCAGGTAACTTGTGGAAGCAGGGAAAAGCCTGACTTATTATGATTATGGAACAGTAAAAAAGAAAGGGAAAGGAAAGAAAATGATTCTGATCAATTGACTGTTGATTGAGCTGTCTCAGTTTAATCATAATATTTATTAATATTTACAATCACTATTATGGGAGATAAAAAGAGGAATAAGAGGACTACCTGCCCTCAAGTTGTTTAGAATCTTGTAGGGCAAACAAGATATGTAGACAAATTCTAATATAAAGAATAATAGGATAAATGCATAAGGGTGATAAGGTGCCTGTGAAGAGGAGATCAAGTCTGGTTTTTGAGAATTGGGGAGGTTTCTTGGGGGAAACGGAATTGGAGCTGGAACTTGCAGGGATGTATAAAATCAGGAGGTGGTGAGAGGCTGAATTAGGTTAGAGTGTAGATTAAGCAAATAGGATGAGTGTTAAGTTTCTAGAAAAGTAGAACAGAAGCCAATTGTGGACGATTCTATGAATTCTTTCATCTGTCTATGCCATTTTCTGTTTCCATCTGACACAAGGCAAGGTAGACTTTTGGGAAAAGGTTAGAAGAGTTAACTTCACCCTATTGCTACTGCTGGATGTGAAATCTGTATCTATATGCAGATATATATGTACATATATATATACATGTGTATATATACATATACATGTATACACACTGCTTTCTGAACTGAAAGACTCTTCTAGGTCTAAAATTTCATGATTCTACAGTTGTTAAAGACCACTAGGAGTGCTCTTCATGTTATTACCTTATGAACTTCTATGGCATTTTCTTCTCAGGAAACGATATTAAAGAGACAGAAGTGTGCTGGTGGTGTACCATGGTGTACCCCGCCTATACTAGACAGAGCAGAGTGAATATCAGCTTATATCACACTAGTGTGGCACTCAGAGAAATGGACCATAGGTTGAATAGGACAGCAATACCTTGCTGTTATAGTGGTTATTATTATTTTTTAAAGCTATCATCCTGATATTTATTGTATTCATTCAGGAACTGGGAAGTCATCTTTTTCATTTTTCTCCATTGGTTGGGCATTCAGAGTATTGCACACAGGGTACAGTGTTTTGATATTCAAATCTTGAGAAGCATGTGCATTAGAAGAGGGTACATTAGAAAAGCAATAATTATGATTAAAGGAATGGAACACAGTACCTATGAGGATACTCCTTCAAAGCAGCTAATGTAGAGGTCTAGTAGGCTAGAGCAGAGGTTTTAAAATTGTGTTCAATAAACTTGTTTAAAATATTTAGACAACCATATTTCAATGTAATTGGTTTCCTTTGTAATTGTATTTTATTTTATTCATTTCAAAACATTATTCTGAGAAGAGGGCTATAGGCTTCATCAGACTGCCAAAAGGGTCTATGACTTAAAAAGGTTAAGAAGCCCTGCACTAAAGAAAAAGAGTGGGAGGGTAAGGAGAGAGAAACATTATTAATAATACATATGATTACATCTTTATTAAATGAAAACATTTAGCTACTCTTCAATGCAGCTGGAGGGAAGAATGCCAGTGAAGGATTTATAATAGACCCAAGGAAGAACTTCTTGATATTCAAGATGATTAAAAGTAGAAATAGAGAACCAAGGGAAACTGCTGATTCTCTGTCTTGGAAGCTTTTAAAGAATAGATTGGATGCACATAGCCAGCTGGGCTGAATGGTAAAATATAGGCTGGTTTGGAGGCAGTAGGTTGGATTGGATAATTTCTTGGTATACCTTTAAGACCACTGTTCTATACATCCTTTTGAAATCTGAGCAGATGTAGGTGTAGCTGAAGGAGATTCCCTTTGGTTTTGCCTCCCTTTAAGACCTTTCCTTTGACAGCTAATATTGCAGAGGAGACTCCCTGCCCTTGCCACCCCCCATGCCCATTCAGTTTTTGGTTGAGAAACCCAGTAAAGCCATTATTGTTCCCCAAATTGCACACAGAAATGTCTTGACAATATATATGTATATCTACAGAGGGATAGGGACTCAAAATTGTTATTTCATTGATATAAAGAATGACTGGATGTACAAGCTTCCTCTACCTATGCAGGTTGACACCTTTTCCACACTTAGAGTCTTACAGAGAGTTTGCTAAAGCACCAAATGGTGAGGTGGCTTGTTCAGGGTCTTCTTCTTCTTCTTCTTCTTCTTCTTCTTCTTCTTCTTCTTCTTC
>NW_020954590.1:48607180-48617079 GCF_900497805.2 Vombatus ursinus | reverse complement strand
CTCCTCCTCCTCCTCCTCCTCCTCCTCCTCCTCCTCCTCCTCCTCCTCCTTCACACTGGGGATTAAAATATGACTATATGGATAGGTTTAAATATGACTGCCTATCTTCAGCTTAGCTAAGTTTGGAGAAACTCGTCATCAGAATAGCCATGAGATAATGTGGTTTGAAAAAATTTTTTTTTGGCCACAGCAACTCTCAAAGACTGTCTATTATTACGTGAATTGGTTGCTATCTGCTAAGTGTGGAAGGAGTATTCACAGTGAGGAACTCACGTATGATTGAACTGCCGAAGTAAGTGTATACATCTGTATATTTATGAACAATTAAATGCATCGGTATCTCTTGAAGAGGTACATGTACAGCTGCATCATACATATAAAGACACACACACACATACACACACACACACACACACACACACAGCCAGAGATACCTAAGGGAAAACATGATTGAATTCCTTCCAGTTACAATATTTATATACTGGCTATAACTAAACTTAGCTCCAACATTGAATTTACAATGACGTCTTTCTTTAACAAGTTTTATAAGAAGGATGATTTAAGTCCAAGGAAGTATAGTGACTCATCCACATAGGGCCAGTGGCTGAGCTAAGTTTAGAATAAAGGGGATAGTTGGATCTCCTGGTGCTTGGTTTTTCCTGAGAAGTCACTTTACTCTTTCCTTACCATTCTTCTCCTTTACTTAGGTAAAACTTGGGCGTGTAACCCAATAGTTAATGCGGTTCATATTTTCCTAATTTAATGAGTTCACTTCCTATAACTTTTATTTTGGACTCTATTTTTGGTACTCAGGAAGCGTCCTTACATTCACATAGTTTAGGCTTATTTTGGCAGCTCTGTAATTGTCAGACATCTTCCCAAGTTTATTTTTGCTTTTACGTCATGAGAAAAGCAAAGACTTTCAACAACTATGCTGGTGTGTGTGTGTGTGTGTGTGTGTGTGTGTGCATAGAGGTATCACAGAGATATAAATTGAACAGACTTTTGTGAAAGGAAGGAAATCTGCCACCTACCAAAGGAGCACATACTCAATAGAAAATGTATAATATCTCCATATAAGTAAGGAATACTTGATACATGTATATCTTTATACTTAAAAGTTAAAGCCATGGAATGGGCTGACCATCCAGTGAGCTTTCTATTACTGGAAACGCTCAGGTAGAGGTTAGATGACCATTTGTCAAGATAACTCCTAAGGGCTATACCTGTATCAAGTGACAAATGAACCTCTGAGGCCCCTTCCAACTTTAAGATGCAAGGATTCAGCCTCAGAAGAGGCAACATAGTACAGTGGAAAGTGTGCAGATCTGGAGTTAGAAGTCCTGGTTCTGTCTGTGTGGCCTTGGACAAGTCACTTAATCTCTAAGGTGTTTAGTTCCTTGATCCTAATGTGTTTCCCGTGATTTGTGAGATTTTTTCTTGTCTATTTGCTTGTATTCTTGCCTTTGAGGTTTCTAGATATCTTTGGTCAAATTGCTTAAAATGGGCTCAGTGTTCATCATCTATTCCCAGGTTCTACTAGAGCTCCCACAGTCTTCTGTCATAAAGCTATCTATCAGCTTTAATATGGTTTAATGATCTATAATATTCTTTGAGTTGGATTCTTACTCTGGGCTTGGGAGCAGGGCTGGTTTTCTCTGTAAGTGATCCCTGCCTCCTATCCTTGAATGTTTTCATGGATGTTAGGAAGGCCTAACTGCCCTGCTTAATGCTTTTTCCTCCTGCTGGCTGATGCCTATGGTTGCTTTAACTGACTGCTTTGATATCTTCATCAAAATGCCAATATCCTTAGGAAGGGTTAACACTTTAAGCCATTATCAGTTATTGGCACCTCAGCGTGAAATACACATTTCAGAACCTTTGTGTGAGCAGGTTTTAAAAAGAGAAAGAAGAAAAAACACCTAATTACTGGGCTACAGAGGCAAGTATGGAAGAAGTGACAAGGATGGAGACAAAATGAGGAAGAATGAGGAGGTCACATTTTGCCAAAGTGAACCACGAAGGATCTAGAAACCCTCTCATATAAACGACAGGTGAAGGAGCTAGGGTTGCTTAGCCTGAATAAGAGAAGGTTTGAGTGGAACATGGAAACTGTTTTCAAATATGTGAAAGGTTGTCACCTGGAAGAGAGATTGTAGGTATTCTCTGTATTTGGAAAACATGGATAGAAGTTATAGGAATCAGATTTTGATTCAGTCCAGGGAAGACATTTCTGATAATTAGGGATTTTCAGTAATGAAATAGCTTGTCTCCAAAGATAGCCAGTTCTCCTTCAATGGAACTACTTAATTATAATAATGTCTCACACTTATATAGTAATTTAAAGTTTGCAAAATGCTTCACAAATACTATCTCATTTGACCCTCAAAACAACCCTAAGTATTCATATTATCCTTATTTATTATAATGTTAAAGAAAAGAATCCTAAATGGGTGGTGGTAGTATAGAGTTGGAAATTAGATAGTCTCTAAGACCTCATTTCATCTTGAAGATTCAATATGTGTATGATTTTCTACTTTACAGTTGCCTGGGCCAGCACTGCCAGGCAATGCACATTTCCCAATTGTGGCAGTGTTTCCTTGATTTCCTCTCAACAAGAAGAATTAGAAATGTATTATCATGAATCTGCTTTTTCCAACGTAGGGGATGGAGGTTGGGTGGAACTGAGTTCCTCTACATTTTATAGAATCAGAGTTAGATTTAGAGCTGGAATGGACCATCTACTCCAACTACCTCATTTCACAGAGGAAGACATGAAGGCATGAGGAGGTGAAGTGACTTGTCCAGGGTCACATAGGTAGAAAGTAGCAGATTGATGACTTGAACTCAAGTCCTCTTGGTTTTCATATTTTTTTCACTCACAATACCATTTATTGAAATTAAGTCCATCAAGCTCCTAAATTTCTTTCTTGGTCCCTCAGTTTCCCAGGATAAAGAGAATATGATGACCAGCTGCAAAATTTAGTTCTATCCAGGTCTATAAGGAGGATGTTCCAACAGGCTATGATACTAATCTGTGTGTGCCATTTCTTTACCTCCATTAATCTCTAAACCAGGGATCCTTTGTGCTCTCCTCCAATTGTTTACTAGGAGGTTGTCCCAAGCGGGCCTGTAGAACTTGCATTTCTTTCCATCCTTTCATCAGAAGACCTTGTGAATAATGGTGAAGGTTGGTCTGGTGTGAAGGTCTCATGTCCTCAGAGCAAGGGGATTCCAGGAGAGAATAAGTCAAAAGATATATTTGATTTCCCATAAGTGAGGCATTGAAATACCAAGATACTGAGATATTTGAAATAGTGAGGTGAGATAACTTGGAGGAAAATGGGACAAAGAATGAACTTAGTGCTGCTGCTTTCATTGGTATCTCTGCTGGCTGTAACATCTAAGATTGGTGGTCTTTCCAATGTCAGTCAATCAATCAATATTTATTAACATTTGTTAGGTACCTACTATGTGCTAGGCAATAGGTTAGGTACTGGATACAAAGACAAAATTAAATAGGAGTTCACATTCTCTTAGAGGAAACAATATATATGCACAAACATATACATATGTAAGCACTTTGAAAGACTGGAGTCAGGAAGACTTGAATTCAAATATGACCTCAGACACTTACTAACTGTATGATCCTGGGCAAGTCACTTAACCCACCTGCCTCAGTTTCCTTATCTGTAAAATGAGCTGAAGAGGGAAATGGTAAACTACTCTCTAGTTTCCTTGCCAAGAAAACCTCAAATGGGGTCATGAAGAGTTGAACACAACTGAAATGACTGAACATGTGTACACACATATAACTATATACTAAATATGTATGAAGATAATATGAAATAATTTCAAAGGGGAAGCACTAGTTGTTGAGGGATTAGGAAAGACCTCATAATAGAACTTGTGTGGAGTTTAGTAGGAAGCTAAGGGTTCAGAATGGAGGATGATGAGGACAAAGAGAAAAGAGAGAGCTCACAGCAAATGGCCTTGATTTTCTTAGTAAAATTTCAGGTGAGGTCCCTAGCTGAATGAATGGTGGGAGAGGATGCTGTGGGAACCTTGGGAAGGGAAGAGAAATTTATAATACTCACTATGATGAGGAGGATAGAGAATAATTTAGGCAGGAGTAAGTAGTATTGCTTTGTTAAAAGGAGAACCCAGTTGAAATTAGATAGTACAAATTTGTAGAGAGCCAAGTCAGTATTGCTGTGTGCCTTGTTCCAACTCTATTTAGTAGCATGTAAGTAGGAGAGAAGGTGGATGATGGGAGGAATCCAGGGCTGAAGTTTTCCATTAGTAGAGACAGGACAAGGGAGAGAGGGACTCAAGAGATGAAGATAGTTTAGAGTTGTGCTAGTTCACAAAAAATTTGAGATTGGCAAGAGAGAGGAGTAGAGTTAAGAGCAGGGATGATATTGGAAAATATTGAAGGGTGGAGGTGAACCTTCAGTGAGGATGAAGATTAAGTTTAGAAAGAATAAGACAAAGAGAAAGAAGGAATGATAGGAAATAATGATTGAATAAAGGAGTTTCAGAGAGCTTTATCATGGAAATAGAACACATTAGTGGCAAGACCACCTACATGACCAACCATGTGTGTAGTTGAGGTGGAGTGGAACAGTAAGTAGGTCATGGAAGTTGAGCAGATTGTGGAAGGTTGTGTTTGAGAGAACATCAAAGTGTATGTTGACATTCCCTAGTGTGAGAGCAGGAGTTGAAATGGAGAGAGAGACTCTGAATTAGACAATGAACACATTGTAAAAGAGGAAGAATGTCCTGGGGGCCAATAAATAACATTCACTAGTATCTGGATTTGGTGGTAAGTTTGAAAAGAGTTAATCTCAAATGAAGAGAAGTAGCTTGATGATGGTGGTACAGGAAGAGTCTGAGGGTGGCAATGGGGAGAAGCAATATTCTGACTCACTCTGGGATCAGTGAGTGGTCGAGGGCGAGGCACTCTGAGAGAAGGTGAAACTAGTACTGGAAAGGATGACCAGCATTACAATTGTCATCCAAGGGAATTCAGGTCCCTCTGAGTGCCAGAAGATGGAAGGAGCATAAGAAGAGATGTAAATGAAGAAAAGTTTGTTAATTGTAAGACAGAGTTCCAATGAGCATAGTGGAAAGAATGAGTAGATATGTAGAGACACAGGAGGTAGGCAGTAGTGAGAGAATGTGCAATACCAAGGGTTTGAGAAAAGGCCGATTTAGTTTTAGGCAGTCAGGGATTTCTTATCACAGGGACTTGGAGAGTAAGAAGGACTGGGAGTTTGCTTACTGATGAGGTATTGGTCCAAGCAAAATGTCACTAGATGAAAGCAACTTCACTGAAGAAGGCAGGTGCAGAGAATATTCCAGGTCATGGTTTGGTTGAGGTGTTAGAATGACCTTTCATTCAATTATGGCGTGGTTTGTCTCTTTATCTCTGGTCTCACTCCTAGAACTTGCTACAGTCTGTTGTTTCTCACTGAACTCATAGGCACAGTCCCAGATCATAGAATCATAGATTTAGAGGTGGAAGGAATGTCAGCGCCCATCTAATAAAAAGTCCTCATTTTAGTCAGGGTCATACAACTAGTTAAGTGCCAGACCGAAATTACTGCCTCAAACATTTTAAAAAATTCCAATTATGCATTTACAACTTTTCATTGTTTTCACTTGCACAATTAATTCCATTTCTCCTCTAGAGTTCTGAGGTACTCATTCTGAGGCTCTGACAGCCCTTGTACCTTGAAGTGAAGTAGTGGCTTTGGTTTTACTGGCACATTCTAAATTCTGTTTCAAAAAACATTTCATTTGAGAGCTAGGAACACTGCAGAGTATGATGAGATGAGTTCTAAAGCAATTGGTGCCCAGAAGGTGCATCTTGTTCCACAATGGCTCACTGTGTTTACACTTCTCAGCTGTAATATAGTCCTCCATGTTTCATAGTGAAAGATGAAAAGCTTAACGTGTGCTCTCACCAATTCTTAGGGAAGAATACCAAGGTATATATGTGTGTCAAGCCTCACTAAGATTGAACATTATCTCACCAAGTGTTCAGTTCTAACTATGATGAAATTCTATAGTGTTTTCAAGATTGGTGGGCAAGTTAGCAATGGATGATAGACTTATAAAGCCTGGAAGGCATTATGGGGGCTTTAAGGTGGACTGGGAGAATGTGAGAATTTTTAATCAACTTTGAGATTCTCGTGAGTGGTATTAAGACTGATCTTCTTCAGGAGACCACTGTTCTATGTACTGTAACTAGAACACTTGTGTATGTGAATACAAGAAAGGTCTGTATTTTGATAGCAGTAGGAAACTTCCAGTATAGGAACTTCCCCCATTAAAGCAAATCACAGCCCATCTGTGATTCACTAGAAAAATCTTAGGGATTTATCTGAGGTACAATGTTTAGGTGACTTTCCCAGGGTCACATATCTGAAGTGTGGTGACCCTGGGAAAGTCACCTAACTAATATTTGTCTCAGATCCTTAGGTCTTCTTGACTGCTGCAATCCAGCTCTTATCACTATGACACTGCCACTACAGGACACCCATTTAGGTGGGTAAATCAAGTCGGTGTCAGGGTGCTAACCTGGGCCCTGTGAGATCAGGTCCCCAGATGATTAAATGTGTGATGAAGCAAATATTTCTTCTCACTTGTCTATGGGATCTGGGTAGATGTAGGTACCCTGATCAAGACCTATGTCAGACTAAAAGATACAACATAGAGATTGAAAGCTTTTGGGGGTGATTGTCAGGAGGTTAGGAAGATGAGGCAGTGTAGAATGGTATAAAGAACATTGGACTAGGAGTCAAGAGACTTGTGCTAAGATCCCTGTTTTGCTAGTAATTAGCTGTGTCACCCCTGACCTCTCAGAGTATTTGTTTTCTTATCTGTATAATTAGAGGACTGGAAAAGACAATTTCTAAAGTCCACCAGGTTCAACATTCTACAAATCTGTAATTCCCCAGCTCCATAAGGGAAAATTCCCATATAAAAAAAAGTAATTCTCTGCCCCCCCACCCCCAACAATTAAAGTGTGACAGAGAGATGACAGAGCTAACCAAATAACACTAGACTTCTGAAAAGAAAAAAAAAACACCTTCAACATTTTTTAGGTATTTCCAGGAAAATTGAGTGCCTAGGGATCTGTCTAGAGTACTGTCTTACTTTTATCTGAAGCTCTCTGACCCAGTAGATCAGAATCTCCTGTCTCTACACCTGACCTATTGCTTCTGTCTTCTTTGGATTTTACCCTTTGGACTTTAGTACCTCCGAGACTAGCTGTCTCTGCTAACCTGTACCTTGATTGACTTAGGAAATCTTTTAAGCTAGGTATCTGTCATAACCCAGCATGTAACCTGGACCATTAGTCTGCTTTGTACTGGCAAACACTTTGGAGGGTTGAAAGATTTATTTGAAGCTATTTTCAAAACTGCTGTTAGACTATACCTGTGTTTGTGGTAAAGTTTCCTTATAATGAATAACTATTCTTCCTAGCAAGAACAAACACCTAGAAACAGGTGTGTTTCTGTGGATGGAAGATTATTGCACTTTGTAGCTTTGGTTCTCATCTAATAAATGCTATAATCTCCAGGATAAACAAGGTAAGGAAGACACAAAATATTCAAGAAACTTTATTCTCTAGTTGGTTAGACCATGTAATTAAAAGCTGGATTGTGGATTTAAATTTTGATACTGGTCTGTTGATTTCTCTCTGTTCCATAGGCATGGCCTCCACCTCTAACCTTGAACCTTGGCCATTTCTTGTGCAAATGTATGCATTAAGGGGGCAGGTAGGTGGTGCAGTGGATAGAGAGCCGGGCCTAGAGTAAGGAAGACTCCTCTTCCTGAGTTCAAACTCAATTTCAGATATTTACCAGCTGTATGACCCTGGGCAAGTCACTTAACCCTGTTTGCCTCAGTTTCTCATCTGTAAAATGAGCTGGAGAAAGAAATGGCAAACTACTCAAATAAACCCCTAATGGGGTCACACAGAATCAGCTTCGACTGAAATGACTGAACAACAGCAATTACTGAGATACTTATCAAATTTGTGATGACATAAATCTGTGCTGCATAGTTAACATATTGCATAATGGAATCATAATCCCCAAAGATCTCATCAGACTAGGACAATAGACTGAATATAAGAGAAATTTTAATGGAGATAATGATCACCTTGCATAATAACACATTTAATTTATATACCACTGAGGTTTGCAAAGTGCTTTTCTTCTCCACAACAGCATAGTAAGATAGGTAGTATTTATGTTACTATTCACATTTTACAAAGTAAAAAACTGAAATTCCAAGATGTTAAATGACTTGCCCATGATCACGCAGCTACTAAATATTACAGATGGGCTTTCTCATTCTGAGTCCCTCAACCTTTTCTAAAATAGTTTGTTGCCTTTCAGGGATCAGTATAAAGTCTTGTATTTTACACTTGCCTAAGTGTAGAATGGGGAAAGTGGGGCTAGACAATATTTGTATGAAAAAGATGCAGGGGTTTAGTGGACCACATATTCAGTATGTGTTAAGAGAGCGACGGGACATCGAGAAAAAGCTAACATGCTTGTAGACTGCAGTAATAGAGACATAGTATTCAGAATGAATAAGGATCAGTTTCAGGTACCATATTTTAAGGACATTGACAAATATTCATGTGTCTAGAGGATACTAACTAGAATTATAAGACTAAGCTATGCCATGTGAGGATAAGCAACTGGGGGAATATTTAGGCTAGAGAAGAGAAAACATGAGGGCGATATCTCAGATTTCTTCAAGTATTTTAAGAGATGTCATTCAGCCCTAGTATTTGTGGAAGAGGAATTATATATGTTCTTGTTGGCTTCCAGACAGAACTAGGACCAATGAGTAGAAGTTGCCATGAGGATGATTTTTGCTTGATGTATGAGAAAACTTTCTAACAATTAGAGTTCTCCAAATTAGAGTATGTTCCCTGATCCCTGTAGGTCTTTCAGCAAAGGCCAGATGCATATATGGTAGGCTTTTTGGGTAGGTAGTGAATAGAGTATCACAAAAGCCTTAATGTCATTTTAAGCTTTAATAGTTAGATTAAGCATTTATTAACCACTTACTATGTTCTTGATGTGAGGGCTTGCTGAGTCCTTTACAGGACTGCTCATCCACTTTTGGTGTCCACCTGTCACCCAATTCTCACTTGTGACTCCACGATGCTGTAGCACGTGTAGCAGCCCCACTCCAATAAAACTGTCTAGGCATATGGGCTAAATAAGGTAAGACTTCCCCCGGTGGAATGATTTATTCTAATGAATGGCCATGAAGGTGGCTGAAGCAGGTGCTGTGGAGTGCTTAGAGTTTGGTCAGACATCAAAGATGCCAAGATCATCCACTGCATCCCAGGCTATTGCCAGTCACCTTGACTTTTGTTCTGCCACTAGACTTTGATGGCTTTGGAAGAGAAAGTGAGGCTGATGACTTTGTACAACCCTGTCTCACTTAAATCTAATTCATCACCCTATGACGTCATTGGTCCTCTTTCAAAAACAAAGGATGAACAACAGTAACAACGATGAACATGAGCTATACGCTAAGCACTATGCTACCTTCTAGTGATACAGATCAGAAGTGAAGTAATTCCTGCCTTTAGGGAACTTGCATTCTCATAGGTGGGGGATTGTTCACCTTTTTGAGTCATAGATCCTTTTAAAAGCCTAATGAAGTCTATAGACCTTCTCTCATATGAAGTTTTAAAATATATAAAATGTATGCATGTATAAAATAAAATAAATATATAAATAAATATTTAAAATAAAATTACAGAGAAACCCAGTTATATTGAAAAAGAGTTATCAAAATATTAAATAAAACAAATTCATAGACCCCAGGTTAGGAACACACACACACACACACACACA